>NW_016804209.1:3082130-3097116 GCF_001698545.2 Rhinopithecus bieti | reverse complement strand
TTTTTTTTTTCTGGAGACAGAGTCTCTCTCTATCCCCCAGACTGGAGCACAGTGGCGCAATCTTAGCTCACTACAACCTCCGCCACCCAGGTTCAAGTGATTCTCCTGCCTCAGCCTCTGGAGTAGCTGGGATTACAGGCACCTGCCAACACGCCCGGCTAATTTTTGTATTTTTAGTACAGACGGGGTTTCACCATCTTGGCCAGGCCGGTCTTGAACACCTGACCTCAGATTATCCACCTGCCTCAGCCTCCTAAAGTGCTGGGATTACAGGTGCAAGCCAGCGCACCTGGCCCTTCTTATAATTCTTCACAAACTCTGCACTATTTTCATTTTTCCAACTGGGAAAGAATCTACACCGGCACTAATGTGAAAAGGCAAAAATGGAAATAAGAGGTAGGAAAGAGTATATTGTGTATACAGCAGAGTGACTCCATTACAATCCCAGTTCTACCCTTATTCACTGTGAGCTTGAGCAAGGCAATTAACCTCTCAGTGCCTCAGTTTCCTCACGTATAGCAGGTGAAGATAATAGAGGTATTTACCTCACAGGTTTTTTTGTTTTGTTTTGTGTTTGAGATTGGGTCTCGCTGTGTCTCCCAGGCTGGAGTACAGTGGAGCAGTCATGGCTCACTGCAGCCTCAACCTCCTATGCTCAGGCAGTTCTCCCACTTCAGCCTCCCAAGAAGCTGGGACTACAGGCACGTGCCACCATGGCCAGCCAATTTTATTTTTGTACAGACGGGGTCTCACTATGTTGCCCCGGCTAGTCTTGAACTCCTTGTCTCAAGCAATCCTCCTGCCTTGAACTCCCAAGGTTCTGGGTTTACAGGTATGAGCCACCATGCCTGGCCTCATGGATTTTTTTTTAATTTAATTTTTTTCAGGCAAGGGACCCTGTACCTTCTCTCATAGGGTTTTTTGTAAGGGTTAAATGGGTTATGATATATAAAGCAGTTAGACTAGTACTCAGAATATATTATTACTGAAACAGGAACAAAAGTATGAATATACACTACAGATATAGCCATATACCTAGAGAACCAATAATTTACTCAAAGACCATTAGAAGTGATACATGAGTTTAGTAAAATAACTCAATTCAAATTAATCTAAAAAAATCAAGCTTTTAAAATAGTTCAGCAATAACCATTCTTATGAGCTGAATTATGTCACCTCTAAATTCATATGTTGATATCCTAACTCCTAGTATCTAAAAATATAGAAGTGGTTGGTTTTGGAATTGAGTCCTGGGTAGAGATTGGCAGATTTTTGACATGCGCTTTAGAAAAAGCCTACATTACCTTGAAGAGGCTGTTGGTAGAAATATGGACATTACTTTGGGTGCAGTGGTTCATGCCTGTAATCCCAGCACTTTGGGAGGCAAGTGGATCACTTGAGCTCAGGAGTTTGAGACCAGCCTGGCTGACATGGTGAAATCATGTCTTTACTAAAAATACAAAAATTATCCAGGTGTGGTGGCGGGCACCTGTAATTCCAGCTACTCAGGAGTCTGAGACAGAAGAACCATTTGAACCCAGGAGGTGGAGGTTGCCATGAGCTGAGATCACACCACTGCACTCCAGCCTGGGCAACAGAGCGAGACTCTGTCTCCAAATAAAAATAATAAAAATTAAAAAATAAATAAAAAAGAACCTTAAAGGTGCTTCTGGCAAGGCCTCAAACACTGGAGGGAAGGCGAGCCTTGCTATCATGTGGCAAAAGACAGCTGAGTTGTATTCTAGTGTTTTGTGGAAGGAAGAACTTGTAAGTGACGAACCAGGATATTTAACTGAGAAGATTTCAAACAAAGTGCTGAAGGGGAAAGGGGAGGCCTAGTTTCTCCTTGCTGCTTATAGCAAAATGTGAAAGGAGAGAGATAAATTGAGAAAAAGAAATGGTTAGGCAAAAGGAACCAGAGCTTGAAGATTTAGAGTTCTCAGCCTGTGCATATTGTTTTTCATATTTAAAAATATTTATTGGTCAGGCGCAGTGGCTTACGCCTGTAATCCCAGCACTTTGGGAGGCCAAGGCCGGCAGATCACCTGAGGTCAAGAGTTCAAGACCAGCCTAGCCAACATGGCGAAATCCCGTCTCTATTGTAAATACAAAAATTAGCCGGGCATGGTGGTGTGCGCCTGTAATCCCAGCTACTCAGGAGGCCGAGGCAGGAGAATTGCTTGAACCCGGGAGGCAGAGGGCACAGTGAGCCAAGATCACACCATTGCACTCCAGCCTGGGCAATACAGTGAGACCCTGTCTTAAAAAAAATGACTGTATTGTTTTAAATTTTAGTTTTGGGGATACTTGTGAAGATTTGCTGCGTAGGCTACTTTGCATGATGCTAAGGTTTGGGCTTCTGTGGGTCCTGTTACCCAAATAGTAAACATAGTACCTGATAGGCAGTTTTTCAACCTTTTTCCTCTCCTCTCCCTCCCCAGTTTTGGAATCCCCAGTGTCTGTTGTTTCCACGTTTGTGCCCATGTGCGCTCAGGGTTTAGCTTCCACTCATAAGTGAGAACACAAGGTATTTGAGTTTTGGTTTCTGCATTAACTCACTTAGGATAATGGCCTCCAGCTGCATCCATGTTGCTGCAAAGGTCATGATTTCATTCTTTTTTATGTCAGCTTATCCATATTGAAAAAGATGAGAAAGGGTGTTCTGGAGAGAACACCGAGTGTGTGGCTGGACCACACTGATACAGAAATTATGAGTGTGACTCATGGATCCAGTCAGTATTCTCAGCAGAAATGCTATCAGCTTGAACTGAAGGGAACAAAGACGGAATGAAATGAAATAATTCTGTCTAACTTCCGGGATTTCTACAGGACAGGCCAATACAGCTATCTGGCTACAAACATGCATTATTTTTCAAGAAAGGGAAGAATAACCGTGAAGGTCATTTAGAGATTAGTAGGACTACCACTGCCACCGTGAGCCCAGAGGGCAGAGGCTAGGGGGACAGAGTTGTCGCCTCCTTGGTTCCAGAGGGCAGGTTACCTCCTCAGTTTCATTGGGGCAGGTTGCTGCCTCCAGGCTGAGAGGATGGGGCCATCACTCTGGCGGGCCCAGGGCTGGGGGTGCCAGCTTTTTGGATCTGGAGGATTGAGATTGGGACCAAAGAGGATTCTCCTTGAGTTTTAACATTTAATAAAATTTGCCTTGGTTTTAGACCTGGTTGGGACCTCTTTTTTCTTTCTGATTTTTTCCTTTTGGAATGGAAATGTTTATTCTATGCCTGTCTCACCATTGTATTTTGGAAGCAGATAACTTGTCTGGTTTTGCAGGTTTACAGCTGAAGGGGAGTTTTGCCAGGGGATGACTCATATCTCCAATCTCACCCATACCTAATTTAGATGGTATTTAGGTGAGATTTGGGACTTAAGAGTTGATGCTGGCAAGCCTTAGCTACTTTTGGTGCTGTTAAGATGGGGTGAAAGCATTTTGCATACAGAAAAACATGAATTTAAGAGGCCAAGGACCAGAATGTTATGGATTGAATGGTGCCCCTTCCCAAATTTATATGCTGAAGTCCTAACCTGTACTAACTCAGAATGCTACGGTATTTGGAGATGAGGCTTTTAAAGAGATAATGAAGGTAAAATGAGGTAATATGTGTGGGTGGACTATAATCCAATTGACTGTGTCCTTATAAGAAAAGGAGACTGGGACACAGACAATACCGAGACAGAGAGGTGCCCTGTGAAGGCACAGTGAGAAGGGGGCCATCTGTAAGCCATGGAGGGAGGCCTCAGGAGAAATCAAACCTGCCAACACCTTGATCTTAGACTTCTAGCCTCCAGAGCTGTGAGAAAATAAATTTCTGTTGTTCAAGCCTTCCAGTCTGTGGTATCCTTCCCTAGCAAAGGAATACAACCAGTTAGAAAATATAATGGGAAACTATCATTTAAAATAGCCAGTAGTTCTATAGTGTCAGAGCAAAGCTCTTGAGAGCAGGGAGCATTGCTTCTTTAATACGGGGCCTCACGTGGTCACTTAGACCCTCCTGAAGTGACTGTGAATGCCCACATTATTATGAAAATAATCCATCAGCTTTTGATTTTTGCTCCTCTCCTAACAGAGGCTCCTCTGAGGGTCTCCCATGTTCTCATTGTCATCCCAAAGCTGCTGTGCTACTGCTGTTCCACATTTACTTTCTGGAAGATAGCTTTGCCTCACATTTGCAAAGCTGAAAGGTTCATATGGGGTTTCTCTCAGTGAAAACAATAAGGCTGACCCAAGGGAGTACTAGAATCTCAGCATTTTGAGAGATGGCGGGGATAGGAGCAACAACTAAGAGTTTGCTTTAGGAATGCAAGCAGTTCCTTCCACCAATAGGCATTTCATACACGCTGATATTCGGGTTTCAGATCGGCATCTGGTCATTTTAGCAGCAGGTGCCTCATGGCCTGATGAGCTGTGCAATGAGCTGAATGAATCGTAGTCCCCAGACTCCAGCGTGCAAGAATACAACACAACATTTCTTTCTTTTCTATAACGGGAAGAAGACTAAAGCCAAAGATTGAAAAAGCAAGCAGGCACTGAGCTTATTTACTTGCCAGACAAGGGAACTCACATGAGTGAAACATTTACCAAGTAGCTCCCTGGAGAGGAAAAGTCAGAAGTTTTTATTGCTAGGAAGGGGAGTTTGGTGGTAGCCCTATGAATTAACATTGACGTTTTCTGACTGCCTGGAGATAAATAATTATGTCACTTTGCATCTTGGTTAAAACAAGTTCCACTGTTCATTGGTCAAGAAAGAGTCTTTAATTAGGTCCAGCGAGGCTCTGGCATAGTAGGTAATTTAAAGGCCTTACTTGTGTTAAACAAAATGATGGGAGGCCATTGATTTAGACTGAGCTTATGTACTAGGCTCGAACAGACTGCAGCAAACCAAAATGGAGTCATTCATACTAAATACCATGTAATCAACCTGAAGCTTTAAGCAAGCAGAGTGATCCCAAAACAGACTTTTTTTCTCCTGGAAACAGGAGATTCCATCATAATAAGAAAGTCTCCTCTGCTCTAACCCTTACTAAAAAAGTAACCTGATGCAGTCTGATGTTAACCAATCAGTTTTTTTCTATTGTTCTGTTCCTTTTTAAAAATTAAATTAAATTTTTATTTTAGACTCAGAGAGTACAAGTCAGGTTTGTTACATGGTTATACTGCATAATGCTGGAGTTCAGGCTTCTGTTGAATCCGTCACCCAAATAGTGAATACAGTACCTGATAGGTAGTTTTTCAGCCCTCATCTCCTTTCTTCTCTCTCCTCTTTAGGTATCCCTAGTGTCTACTGTTTCCATATTTATGTCAATGTTTACTCAATGCTTACTTCTCATTTGTAAGTGAGAACATGCAATATTTGGTTGTCTGTTCCTGCATTAATTTGCTTAGGACAATGACCTTCAGCTGCATCCATGTTGTTACAAAGGATGTACTTTCATTCTTTTTTATGACTGTGTAGTATTCCATGGTGTATATGTACAGCATTTCCTTTATTCAGTCCACCTTCGATGGGTGCCTAGGTCGAGTCCATGACTTTGCTATTGTGAATAGTGCTGTGATGAACACACGAGTGCATGTGTCTTTTTGGGAGAATGATTTATTTTCCTTTGGGTTGATACTTAGTAATGGGATTGCTGGACCAAATGGTAGTTCTAACTTTAGTTATTTGAGAAATGTCCAAACTGCTGTTTACAGGTTGATCTAATTTACATTCTCACCTATAGTGTATAAGCATTCTATCTGCAGCCTCTCCAACATCTGTTATTGTTTGGCTTTCTAATAATTACCATTCAAACTGGTGTGAGATGGTGTGTTAGACTGTTTTGCATTGTTATTTAAAAAAAAAAACAACCCAAGGGTGGGTAACATAAAGAAAAGAGGCTTAATTGGCACATGGTTCTGCAGGCTGGACAGGAAGCATGGTGCCAGCGTCCGCTCAGCTTCTGGGGAGGCCTCAGGAAGCTTTTAACTAATGTTGAAAGGCGAAGTGGAAGCAAGTACGTCACTTGGCAAAAGTAGGAGGAAGTCAGGGGGATGCCACACACTTTTAAACCACCAGTTCTCATGAGAACTCACTATGGTAAGAAAACATGAATCTATGAAGGATCTGCCCCCGCTACCCAGACATCCCCTACCAGTCCCCACCTCTAACATTACGGATTACAGTTTAACATGAGATTTGGGCAGGGACACATATCCAAACTATATCAGATGGTATCTGATTGGGGTTTTAAATTTAATATTTCTGGTGATTAGTAATGTTGAACATTTTTTATATGTTTATTGGCCACTTGTATGCCAACAAACATATGTATGTATTGTTTTGATAAGTGTCTGTAACCCACTTTTTAATGTGGTTGTTTCTTACTTGTTGACTTCATTTCGTTATAGAATCTGGATATTAGTTTTTTGTCAGATGTGTATTTTGCAGATATCTTCTCCCCTTCTGTAGGTTGTCTGTTTACAATGTTGATTATTTCTTTTGCCATGCAGAAGCTCTTTGGTTTGATTAAGTACCATTCGCCAATTTTTGTTTTTGACACATTTGCCTTTGAGGTCTTACTCATAAATTCTTCACCTGGGCCAATGTCCAGAAGAGTTTTTTCTAGATTTTCTTCTAGGATTTTTACAGTTGGAGGTTTATGTTTAAGTCTTTAAACCTTCTTGAGTTAATTTTTCCATATGGTGAAAGGTAGAGGTCTAGTTAAATTCTTTTGCATATGGCCAGCCAGTTTTCCCAGCACTACTTATTTAATCTTTCCCCATTGCTTATTTTTGTTGAGTTTGTTGAAGATCCGTTGGTGATCAGTATGCAGCTTTATTTCTGAGTTGTGTGTGTGTGTGTGTATGTGTGTGTGTGTTTAACCAGTACCATGCTATTTGTGTTAGAATAGCCTTATATTATCGTTTGAAGTCAGGTAATGCTATGCCTCTAGATTTGTTCTCTTTGCTTAGGATGCTTTGGCTATTTGGGTTCTCTTTTGATTCCACATAAATTTTAGAATGATTTCTTTTTTATACTGTGAAAAAATGACATAGGCAATTTAATAGGAGTTGCACTGAAGCTGAGGTTTCAGTGCAACTGAATTGTAGTGCATAATAATATAGTTTGAAGTCAGGTAATGCTACGCCTCTAGATTTGTTCTCTTTGCTTAGGATTGCTTTGGCTATTTGGGTTCTCTTTTCGTTCCACGTGAATTTTAGAATAGTTTTTTTTATTCTGTGAAAAAATGACACTGGCAATTTAATAGGAGTTGCACTGAATCTGAGGATTGCTTTAGGCAGTATGGCCATTTTAATGATATTGATTCTTCCAATCCATGAGCATGGAATATTTTGCCATTTGTTTGTGTCATCTATGATTACTTTCAGCAGTGTTTTTCAGTACTTGTAAAGATCATTTACTTCCTTGGTTAGATGTATTCCTAGGTATTTTATTTTTGTGTGGCTATTGTAAATGAGATTGCAGTCTTGAATTGGTTTCCAGCTTGAACATTATTGGTATATAGAAATGCTACTGATTTTTGTGTATTAATTTTGTATCCTGAAACTTTCTGGGCATCATTTAGCAGGTCTTTTGGAGGAATCTTTAGTGTTTTCTAGGTATAGAATCATGTCAGTGGTTAATAGAGATAATTTGACTTCCTATTTTCCTATTTGGACACCTTTTATTTCTTTTGATTACCTGATTGATCTCTGGCTAGCACTTCCAATACTATGTTGAATAGGAGTGGTGAGAGTGGACATCCTTGTCTCGTTCTAGTTCTTAGATGTAATGCTTCCAACTTTTCCCCTTTCAGTGTTACGTTAGCCATGGGTTTGTCATAGACGGCTCTTAGGATATTTAGGTGTGTTCTTTCAATGCCTACTTTGTTGAGGCTTTTTATCATGAAGGCATGTTGGATTTTATCTAACGATTTTTCTGCGTCTATTGAGATGATCATGTTTTTTGTTTTCAATTCTGATTATGTGGTGAATCGTATTTATTTATTTGTGTATTTTAAACTATCCTTGCTCACTTGATCATGGTGATTTATATTTTTGTTATGCTACACAAATATAATTCAGGATTCAGTTTGCTGGCATTTTTTGAGGATTTTTGCATCTATATTCGTAAGTGATATGGGCCTGCAGTTTTTTTGTGTGTCCTTGGCAGATTTTAGTACCAGATAATACAAGTTTCATAGAATGAGGGAAGAATTCCTCCTTGATTTTTTGGATAGTTTCAGTGAAATTGCTATCAGCTCTCCTTTGTACCTCTGGTGAAACTTTGCCATGAATCTGTCTGGTCCATGGCTTTTTTTGGTTGGCAGTTTTTTAATTACTGATTTGACTTTATAACTCATTATTGATCTGTCCAGGTTTGGAAATTCTTCCTGATTCAATCTTAGAAGACTGTGTGTTTCCAGGAATTCTTCCATTTCCTCTAGGTTTTCTAGTTGTTTGCATACAGATGTTAATAGTAGGCTCTGAGGATCTTTTGTATTTCTGTGGTATCAATTGTAATGTCACCTTTGTAATTTCTGATTATGCTTATTTGGATTTTCTCTCTTTTTTCCTTTATCTAGCTGTCTATTAACCTTGTTTACTCTTTCAAAGAACCAAGTTTCCATTTTGTTGATCCCTTGCGTACTTTTAAAAATCGCAATTTCATTTAGTTCTACTCTGATTTTAGTTATTTCTTTTGCTTCTGCTAGCTTTGGGTTGTTATTATTTTTTTAGTTCCATTAGGGGAAATATTAGGCTTTAATTTCAGATCATTCTATCTTTCCATTGTAGGAATTTAGTACTACAAGCTTTCCTCTTAACACTACCTTTACTGTGTCCCAGAGGTTTTTGTATGTTATGTCTCCATTTTCATTTGTTTCTAATTATTTTTTGATTTTTGCTTTAATTTTGATGTTTACTCAAAACTCAGCAGCAAGTTGTTTAGTTTCTATGTATTTGTGTTTCTCAGAGTTCCTCTTGTTATTGATTTCTAATTTTATTCCACTGTGATCTGTGAAGATGCTTGAAATAGTTTCGATTTTTTACAAATTTATTGAGACTTGTTTTATGTCAGAGAATGTGGTCAATCTTATAGAATTTTTCACACACAGATAAGAAGAATGTATATGATGTTGTTTTCTAGTGGAGTATTCTGTAGATGTCTATTAGGTCCATTTTTTCAAGTGACTCATTTAAGTCCAGAATTTGTTAGCCTTGATGATCTGTCTGACAGAGCAGGACCACCATCGTCTTGGACAAATACTGCCACTTTAAGTTCCAGCTCCCTTTCCAACCTCATGTATTTCAAGGAAATCACTTCTATTCTAACTACAAGCAGCCAGAAAGAGCAGACAGTAAAACACAGATAAGACAGCTCAGGCACAGAGGGAGGTTGGGGGAAAGTCTCTTGGGTAACTGTCAAACTTCACCCTCATACAATGGGCCTTACTAAGTACATTCCTTTCCCTTCAGGTGCACTAAGATAGGGAAGCTAAAAGCAGACTCAGGGTGGGGAATAGGGTGTATGCCTGCATCTGCAGGAAGATGTATGGGAACAGACACGCAACTCTCCCTCCCAGATAAGCACAACAAAGAGACACAGAAGCAGTCCAAGCCTGTGATAAACTCTCCCACCCTGAATCCTTAAAAACTCTCAGTCTTTAAGAGAGTGTGGCTCTGACCTAACTTATCCAGAAGCGCCTCTCAGGTTTGTTTTCTAAAATAAACCTGTTCTTGGCTGTCGAGCCACCTTTCATGTTTCTTTCCTCTTTCTTTAATTCTTAAACTGTCTAATGCTGAAAACCAACAAAGACATTCTGGACTGAAATGGTAATGCTGTCAGTGGGGTATTAAAGTCTCCCACAATTAAGTATGGCTGCCTGTATCTTTTCTTACATCCAATAGTAAGTTTTTTATAAATCTCAGTGCTCTGGAGTTGGGTGCCTACATCTTTAAGATAGATAAATCTATTAAATTGAAACTTTTATCATTATACAATGTCCTTCTTTGTCCTTTTTTACTGTTGGTGGTTTAAAGTTTGTTTTATCGAACCCAAGAATAATGATCTCTGCTCTTTTTTGTTTTCATTTGCTGATCAATCTTTCTCCATCCCTTTATTGTGAGCCTATGGGTGGCATTACATGTGAGATGGGTCTCTTAAAGACAGCAGGCTTGGCTTTTTTTTTTAATCCAACTTGCAACTCTATGAATTTTAAGTGGAGCATTTAGGCTGTTTACATTCACAGTTAATATTGATATCAGAGGTTTCGTTCCTGTCATAGTGTTGTTAGCTAGCTGCTTTGCAGTCTCTATTGCATAGTTGCTATATAGTGTCTGTGGGCTTTGTACTCACATGTGCATTTGTGTTAGCAAGTACCATTATTTTGTTTGCATGTTTAGCATTTATTGTAGGGTCAGTCTGGTGGTAATAACTTCTCTTAGCATTTTCTTCTCTGTGAAAGACTATTTCTCCTTTGTTTCTGAAGCTTACTTTGGTGGGATATGAATTTCTTTCCTGGCGTTTTTTTTCCTTAAGAGAGCTAAAAATTGACTTCCAATTGCTTCTGGCTTGAAAGGCTTCCGTTGCGTAGTCCACTGTTAGTCTGATGGGATTCCCTTTATAGGTAATTTGACCCTTTTTTCAGCTGTCTTTAAGTTTTCTTTTCTCTTTCATTTACCTTGTATAGTGGATTAGGTTGTTTTACATTGCTATAAAGAAGCATCTGAGACTGAGTAATTTATAAAGAAAAGAGGTTTAATTGTCTCACAGTTCTGTAGGCTGAACCAGCATGGTGCTGACATCTGCTCACCTTCTGGGGAGGCCTCAGGGAGCATTTACTTGTGTTGGAAATGGGAACAGGCATGTCACACAGTGAAAGTGGGGCCGAGAGAGAGCAAGGGGGAAGATGCTACATACTTTTACAAAACCAGCTCCTGTGTGAACTCACTCATTGTTATGAGGATAGCACCAAAGGGATGGTGCAAAAGCGTTTAAAAAATCTGCCCCAACGATCCAGTCACCTCCCAACAAGCCTCACATCTCCAACATTTGGGAATACATTTCAACATGAGATTTGGAGAGGACAGCCAACACTATATCAGATACTCTAATAACTGTGTGCCTTGGGGATGGTCATCTTGTATCGTATCTCATAGGAGTTCTCTAAATTTCTTGTATCTGCATGTCTACCTCTCTAGCAAGATTGGAAAAATTTTTCTGAATTACACCCTCAAATACGTTTTCCAAGTAGCATTTTCTTATTCTCTACTAGAAATGCCAATAAGTCATAGGTTTAGTCTTTTTTCTTCCTCTTGGTCTAGTCTATTTAAAAAACTTTCAACTGTATTTTGGAATTCCTGTAGTGAATATTTCAATTCCAGCAGTTCTGTTTGGTTCTTATTTAATGCAGTTACATTATTCTTAGCTGGCCTTTTTCCACAAGGTCTTAGATATATCATCTTACTCCTTTCTGGCCTATAAGTGTTCTGCTGAAAAATCTGTTGATAATGTCATTTGGGTTCCACTGTACATTACAATTTGCATTTCTCTTGCTGCTTTCAAGACTATTTTTTTTATCTTTAACTTTTGACAGTTTTAACTTTCTTCTGGACTTAAACTATATACTTGACTAAATGAACCTAATAGATATCTACAGAATACCCCAGCCAACAAACACAAAGAATATACATTCTTCTCATCTGCACATGGACCATTCTTTAAGATTGATCACATGCTCAGCCATAAGGTATGTTAAGGTCTCTTACTGTTATTGTCTTTAATTCTCTCTCTCCAAATACACAAACTCTATAGTTTTACTCCTCTTCCACGCATGTTTTATACTTTTGATGTCACAATTTACATCTTTTCATAATTTGTATCTCTTAAATTTTTGTAGCTTTAGTCATTTTTAATAGTTTTGAGTTTTAATCTTTAACTAAGTTTAAAGGTTATGACTTTAACATTTAACCCTAGGCAATGAGTAGGCCAATTTGGTATATATTAAAACAATAAAGATTAAAGGTATAGCATATACTAAATCATTTTAACATATACCAAATTGACCTACCCATTGCCCTTACGGGGGTATTAAAGTGTCTTGGATTTGAAAATGTTCTTACTTTGACCAGTAACCTTTGTATTTTCATTCTACTAATTAGCATCCCCTTCTCCAACCTGAAGAACTCCCTTTGGAATTTTTACAATGCATGTCTAGTGGTGATAAACTAGGCCTTTGTTTGTCAGTCTTTTTCATCCTTTATTTTTGAAAGACAGGATTGTTGGGTAGAGTATTCTTAATTGGATTCCCACTCCCCTACCCGCCTCCACACTGTCCCCACAAAGTTTTGAAAATGTCATCTTACTCCTTTTTGGCCTACAAGGTTTCTGCTGAAAAATTTGTTGATAATGTCATTGGGATTCCTTTGTGCATAACAATTTGCTTTTTTCTTGCTGCTTTCAAAACTCTCTGTTTTTCTTTAACTTTTGACAATTTGATTATGATGTTTCTTGGTGTATTAATCTTACTTGGCATCTTTCAGTTTACTAAATCAGGATTTCTGTTTGCTTCTAAAAGCTTGAGAAGTTTCTGGCTTAATGTTACTTTCTGTATTTTTCTGGAACGTTGATAATGCATATGATGGTCAGTTGATGTTATTCCATTAGTCTCTTAAAATGGCTTCACTATTTTCTATTTTCGCTCCTCAAACTGGGTGACTTTTTTTGTTTTGACTTAAACAACAGAGATTTATTTTCTCCTGTTATGGAGGCTAAAAAGTCCAAATCAGTGTGCCAGCAGAGTCAGTACCTGGCGAGGGCTGTTAAATTAAAAATTATAGGAGGCAGTTGTTTTGGACTAAGATGCTACACCAGACCCCAACAGACCAGACTAAAAATCACAGTGGAGTCACTCAGGATGAGGTTCAACATCACTAAACTAAAACTAAGTTGTTACCTGACCTTCTGAGAAATCAGAATTTTCATCTCCACTGAGTAGTAACAAGGCAGCTTGCCTTGAATGGCAAGGAATTGAATCGGGAACTTGGATATTTATGTCTATCTGGCAGTAGAGAGGTGGCACTCCCCTTCTTCCACCAGCATGGTATCTGAGGACGCCTCTTAAAAGATAAAAAGAGATAACAGCCAATTTCTCAAACAGGCCAGTTTCAATCTTCAGTCAGCATTATAGTAAAGTTCCTTCTGTTTTAACTCTTAACCTGAAGTAAGCTTAAGATAACTTGAATAGTTACTGTTCTATTTTTGTGCTTTAAAAGGAAAGTAAATTTGACCAATCTACTTTCCATTCTTTATTTCTGCTTTCTTCTGTTCTTCTCTGTCTATAAAACTAACAACCCCTTTTGCTCAGCTCATTGGAGCACTAATTCTATTTTATGAAATGAAGTGTTGCCTGATTCCAGAATCACAAGTAAAGCCAATTGAGATCTTTACATTTGTTGTAATTTTGTCCTTTGACAGATCTCTCTCTTTAGGTTTCAGATGCCTACCTTCCTGCTATGTTCTCACGTGACCTTTCCTTGGTACCTGCAGGGGGAGAGAGCAATGTCTTTTCTTTTTCTTATAAAGTCACCAATCCTATCAGATTAAGACTCCACATTTATAACCTTATTTAACCTTAAGTATCTTCTAAAAGCCCTATTTCCAAACACAGTAACTTTGGGCTTTAACATATGAATGTTGGGGGAGTGGACATAATTCAGTACATAACAAGCTGTAAACAAAGATTTATATACGAATATAAATCTTATTTTTGTAATTTAACTTTTATTTTAAGTTCAGGAGTACATGTGGAGGTTTGTTACACAGATAAACTCATGTCATAGGGGTTTGTTTTGCAGATTACTTTGTCATGTAGGTAGTAAGCCTAGTACCCATTATTTATTTTTTTTCTGCTTCTCTCCCTCCTCCTACTCTTCACCCTCCAGTGGGCCCCAGTGTGAATTGTTCCCCTCTATGTGTCCATGTGTTCTCATCATTTAGCTCCCACTTACAAGTAAGAACATGTAGTATTTAGTTTTCTGTTTCTGCATTAGTTTGCTAAGGATAATGGCCACCAGCTTCATCCATGTTTCTTTAAAGGACATGATCTCATTCTTTCCTATAGCTGCATAGTATTCCATGGTGTATATATACCACATTTTCTTTATCCAGTGTTATTACTGATGGGCATGTAGGTTGATTCTATGTCTTTGCTATTGCGAATAGTGCTGCAGTGAACATATACATGTATGTGTCTTTAGAACAGAATGATTTATATTCCTTTGTGTATATACCCAGTAATGGAATTGCTGGGTCAAATGGTATTTCTGGTTCTTGAAACAGAAACTTGATAGCTTTCAATGACCTGTCTTTGAGTTCCCTGATTCTTTCTTCTGTTTGATGTAGCCTCCTGTTGAACATCTCTATTAGATTTTTTAGTCAGAGTATTTTTCAATTCTAAGATTTCTGTTTGGTGTTTTAAAAACTTTTTTTTTAAATCTCTTTGTTGAAATTCTCAGTTTTGTTCCTGCATTGGTCACCTGATCAGTGAGCATGTTTATGACCCTTATTCTAAATTCCCTTTCAGGTAAATTGCATATCTCCACATCACTTGGGTACAGTTTTGGAGATTTATATTGTTCTTTTTTTTTTTTTTTGAATAGACATTTTTCTTTTATTATTATTATTATACTTTATGTTCTAGGGTACATGTGCACAACGTGCAGGTTTGTTACATATGTATACATGTGCCATGTTGGTGTGCTACACCCATTAACTCATCATTTACATTAAGTATAACTCCTAATGCTATCCCTCTCCCCTTCCCCCCACCCCACAATAGGCCCCGGTGTGTGATGTTCCCCTTCCTGTGTCCAGGTGATCTTATTGTTCAATTCCCACCTATGAGTGAGAACATGCAGTGTTTGGTTTTCTGTTCTTGTGATAGTTTGCTGAGAATGATGGTTTCCAGCTGCATCCATGTCCCTACAAAGGAC
>NW_016804209.1:3071975-3079479 GCF_001698545.2 Rhinopithecus bieti | reverse complement strand
CTTGTGGGCATTTAGTGCTATAAATTTCCCTCTACACACTGCTTTAAATGTGTCCCAGAGATTCTGGTATGTTGTGTCTTTGTTCTCCTTGGTTTCAAAGAACATCTTTATTTCTGCCTTCATTTCGTTATGTATCCAGTAGTCATTCAGGAGCAGGTTGTTCAGTTTCCATGTAGTTGCATGGTTTTGATTGAGTTTCTTAGTCCTGAGTTCTAGTTTGATTGCACTGTGGTCTGAGAGACAGTTGGTTATAATTTCTGTTCTTTTACATTTGCTGAGGAGTGCTTTACTTCCAACTCTGTGGTCAATTTTGGACTAAGTGCGACGTGGTGCTGAGAAGAATGTATATTCTGTTGATTTGCATGGAGAGTTCTGTAGATGTCTATTAGGTCTGCTTGGTGCAGAGTTGAGTTCAATTCCTGGATATCCTTGTTAACTTTCTGTCGCATTGATGTGTCTAATGTTGACAGTGGGGTGTTAAAGTCTCCCATTATTATTGTATGGGAGTCTAAGTCTCTTTGTAAGTCTCTAAGGACTTGCTTTATGAATCTGGATGCTCCTGTATTGGGTGCATATATATTTAGGATAGTTAGCTCTTCCTGTTGAATTGATCCCTTTACCATTATGTAATGGCCTTCTTTGTCTCTTTTGATCTTTGAGGGTTTAAAGTCTATTTTATCAGAGACTAGAATTGCAACCCCTGCCTTTTTTTGTTTTCCATTTGCTTGGTAGATCTTGCTCCATCCCTTTATTTTAAGCCTATGTGTGTCTCTGCACATGAGATGGGTCTCCTGAATACAGCAAACTGATGGATCTTGACTCTTTATCCAATTTGCCAGTCTGTGTCTTTTAATTGGACCATTTAGCCCATTTGCGTTTAAGGTTAATATTGTTATGTGTGAACTTGAGCCTGTCATTATGATGTTAGCTGGTTATTTTACTCATTAATTGATGCAGTTTCTTCCTAGTATCGATGGTTTTTACATTTTGGCATGTTTTTGCAGTGGCTGGTACCGGTTGTTCCTTTCCATGTTTAGTCCTTACTTCAGGAGCTCTTGTAGGGCAGGCCTGGTGGTGACAAAATCTCTCAGTATTTGCTTGTCTATAAAGGATTTTATTTCTCCTTCACTTATGAAACTTAGTTTGGCTGGATATGAAATTCTGGGTTGAAAATTCTTTTCTTTAAAAATGTTGAATAGTGTCCCCCACTATCTTCTGGCTTGTAGAGTTTCTGCTGAGAGATCTGCTGTTAGTCTGATGGGCTTCCCTTTGTGGGTAACCCGACCTTTCTCTCTGGCTGTCCTTAACATTTTTTCCTTCATTTCAACTTCGGTGAATCTGGCAAATATTTGTCTTGGAGTTGCTCTTCTCGATGAGTATCTTTGTGGCATTCTCTGTACTTCCTGAATTTGAATGTTGGCCTACCTTACTAGGTTGGTGAAGTTCTCCTGGATGATATCCTGTAGAGTGTTTTCCAACTTCGTTCTATTCTCCAGCACCAACTGTCTGACACACCCCAGTGAGATGAACCCGGTATCTCAGTTGGAAATGCAGAAATTAACCATCTTCTGTGTTGCTTACACTGGGAGCTGGAGTCTGGAGCTGTTCCTATTCAGCCATCTTGGCACCCCTTCCTAAAATCTATATTGTTCTTTAAATTGGAATATATATCTCTGTTTCATCATTTTCTTTGATCTTCTGTGTTAGTTTCTGTATGTTAGATGAGACAACTGCCTCTCTCACTCTAGTCAGCTATAATTTTGTGTCTACTGATTCCTCCTAGAGTTTGTCCACATGATGAGCATCCCACTATTACAGCTTCCACCTAAGACTACATTCTCAACCTCCTACCTCTCAGAGTGGAGGGAATAAGACATATGCAAGTCTCTCTAGACCACAGGAAAAAGGCGATTTTATACAGGTGCACAAGCATTTCCAGGAGCCTTATCCCCCAGGAGCAATGCACAGAAGGGGCTTTAAAATGCAACTGTGTGTCACTTCCTGGAATGAGTTTATGGCACACTGTTCCAGGGCTACTTGGTGGCCTGGTTTCTAATATGCATTGGGAAGAAAGGAGACCTTGAGAAGCAGGTTGGCTCTTCCCATGCTTTCTCCCCTAACTAACCCCAGTAATAACTCCAGGACTATTAATTCCACCTGAAAAGAGTTTGTCCACTCTTTCCACTCTTATGACTGCATCCTAAACCTCCCAACTCTGGAGGTAGAAGGGACTAGGCATATACAAGTCTCTCTAGGCCACAGAAAAAGCAGTTTTATATGAGCCTGCATGCACTTCCATGGACTTCATACTGTGGGAGGAGTGTGGAGAAGGAGTGCTAAAAATGCAGCTCCATGTTTCTTCCCAGAAAGGATTTATGCCATGTATTGGGTGCTGCAACTTTTATAGCAACCATGATTAACAGAATCCTAAATACCTTCTAGCTCAAAGAACAGAAGAAGACACATGTGAGTCTCTCCAGATTATCTGACAAAGAGGTGGTTTTCAGTGGGCATCTAAGTACTTCCAGGGGCTACATCCTCTGGGTGTGGTGTAGAAAAAATACTGGAATGCGCAGCTCCCATTTTCCCTCCAGAAGGATTTTCCTGCACATTCTTTCCATGACTATTTGACAGGCTTGCTTCTAATAAACTTGCATTGGTGAGCAAATAGTAGCCCTCCAGTAATCTGAGCCACAGCTTGGCACTTCCTGAGCCTTTCTTCCGGTTTACCCCAGTAATAAATCTAGGCCTATTCATTCTCCTTGAAGGAGTTAGTTCACACACCAAGAGCCACAACTTATGTAGCTCCCACCAAAGGCACTATCTTCTTAATGACCTAGCTCTGGGAATCAGTGGGGCTTTCCATTCCTGAATGTCCCTAGGCCACAAAAAACAAATAGGTGGATATGCCATAGGCTTACTTCCAGTAGGTATCTCCCTAGGACCAGAGGCTGCAGCCTGTACACCAGTATAGGTACTTACCCCATATTATCCCCCTGCCTTACAGCAGAGAGAGTGGCAGATAAACATGCACACTCAGCTTCATCTTGAAAACAGAAGAACTGGAATATACATCCGACACCCTACCTCCCCAGTTACATCTAGAAGGTTTGGTTTCTACCTTACTTTTCCCAGAGTTCTAACAAGACATGCCACATCCTACTCTCCAGGGGGCCACCAAAAACAGAGACATGGGTTTGGACAAACACAAAGAATTAAGAGGCACCTTGAAATCTCTGGCCAGATCAATTGGCGACATTCTTCTTCACTCATTTAGATTTAATTAGAGAAAAGGTAACATTGCATAATAAGGGCAGAAGTCTTCAACCTGGAAGCAAAATTGTATATTTCTGAATCTCTCTGAACATATTTTTGCTTTTTCCATTATGTACTATATATAATCAAGAACAAAATAACTGAATTGGGTTTCAGGATACTCATTGTGCAATATAATTTACTTGACTCATTTGTATACAACTGTATCATCATACTTGAGCCACATTTTTATCTGTTTCTTTGTTTGTTTTGTCTTCATTTTTGTTTTTTGCCACCACATCCTCCAGTGAGGTGATCTTGGTCAGAATGTGAGAAAATTGCGTCTGCCTGGGAGCACCAGTGGTGACCTGGCATTGCAACAAGACAGCAGCAGAGCTGAACAAGCCCATTTGGGAAGAAAGATGACAAGCTTTCAAATATTGATATATGTCTTTCATTTGTCCTTCCCACTGAGACCACATCTCATATCCACCTCTTCCTAGGATATCTACACTCACCAGTATCTCCCAGCTATTACACTGCTGCATAAAATACTGATGCTTCAATGTAATTTATTCTCTTAATGAATATTTATCCATTCGAATGTCTGCTTTTCTCTTAAGATTATTATAGTCATCACAAGTCAAAGAGGAAGGATAGTGTTAAGAACGAATCTGCAGTTTATAGCCCTGATACTGAAATTTACAAACAGAAATTCTGAGTTATGGATAAGTAAAGATTCAGATTTTGAATCACAAGGCACACTCTCAGATCCGGGACATCTGACATTCTATCAATATTTAATCAAGGAAGAAGCAGGCAGATGACAGTAGGACGAGAATTTCAAGTTACAGGAAAATAAAGCAAGATGGAAGGAGAACTTTCAGTAAATGCTGGTCCAGTAACCAAAATATTAATGCTGTTATTCATCCATATAACAAATAGTTTTGAAAATGTATATCTGTCAGTGAATTATATAAATAATATTTGCATTTTATCTTTGAGGAATCAGAGCCACAGATTTTAAAAGTAATTCACCCTGTGTCCACAGGATTTCAAATCAGATCTATACAATAAAGCTCATGTTCCCTCTCTTATGGCAAAGTATGGATGGAAGTAAAAGAATGTAACTACGAGACAAGAAAGAGGATAAGAGGAAGACTCTATTGAGTAAAACATGCCTAGCCCCGTAATATCCTAAGTTGTCTAAAGAAAACTTTCATTCTCAATGTATTAGCCAACAATGTTTTCATATACTTTAGAGATGATGAGTTTTCCACAATATTCTTTATTCATTTACCAGTAAAAATTTACTACGAATTCAACAATAAATCAATATTAAATGTTTTCTAGCATGAATCACTCTGCTTCCCAAGATAATCACATGCCATTCTTAAAATGTCTTTATTTTTATCAATTTGAAAATGTGTCCTTATGTTTCTTTAAAAGGTTATTGTTTTCCAATAAATGCTGGTATTTTATGTATGAATTTGATGTCTAGGATTTTCTTCAAAATAATGTGAGGGTAGAGAGGATATGTGATTGTACATTAGTTGATAATTAGTGAGTTGGGTGATACATACACAAGGGTTTATTTTGTTCCTTATTCTAAATAGTAAAGAATCCATCACCAGGTTTGGGCACAAGCTTTCTCCCCAAGGAAATCTTAAATATATTTTTCAGCACTTCTTCAACTTCTTCCTCAATCAGAGTTTTAAACTCGATCAGATCTGTATTGTCTTTGTAATTGAATATTCTATAGGTGAGGGTGAAGCCTACCAAACAGCGAACCCCTTCTGGGGTCTGCAAGGAACAAAATGATGTGGTTGTAAATGCAGATGTTGGAGACGTTTGCAGGTATGTATTTATAGACTCAAAATCTTCAATTTTTCGAGGTTCAAGCGTAAAAGAGTACACTTTTTGGTGTGTCTTCTTTGGCAGGAGATCAGAATTAAGAAATTCTTCATTTGGAATATACTGCTCTCTTCTGATTTGGTCCAGGCACCAGATTCCTTCCTCTTCTGTCAAGCGGAAAATGCAAGGCATCTGAGGCTGATCCTTCCCAGAAATTAACTCCAGAGGCTGCCACATCTGGGAGGGGCCTCCAAACCCAGCATCAGCAATGTAGTTCCTGCCATCAATGGTTACCTGCAGGAGAAGGTGAACCATGCCCGTGCTGTATTTGTTAGCTGCAGGGATATAAACATACCCTCCTAACATTGTGGTCTGAAAACCGATTGTGGTCAGAGCCCAGTACAGAAGTTGATTGACCTGGAGACACCACCCACCCCGGTTTCTTCTTACAATGTGATCAAAAATAGTCTCTAAGCCCAACTCCATAGCTTCCCCACAATGCATGTTAAGGTTCTCAAAGGGAACAGCTCGGATTTGGTGCTCAAGAATGTCAGTTAATGTTTCCAAGTCCAGTTTGTTCCTAGAGTTCTTATAGCCAATTCTTTCAAAATATGCTTCAATGTCCATGATCCCCTAAGCAAGAAAAACAAAACGTAAGAACATACCACTACTTTAGCACTTGGATTTCCTTGAGTGGCTAATTATAGGTTTAATGTATTTAAAATACATAAAAACACAATGGTTGTAAGTACCTGCCATAATAATTCTTTTGTTAGTATTTTTATTGCATGAATTCCTTTTACATGCATAAGTTCACTTAATAGTATCAGTACCCTGTAAGGAAAGTATTATTGTATCTTCTGTCTTTCAAGCATGAGGAGTTGGAAATCCAGATTAAATGAGGAGCCCAATGGTAAACAACTTATTTGTGGTTTTCTTGCTGATGAGTAAAAAAGAGATTCCAATTGGTATTAATTATAATAAGTTTATAAACAGTTTCTGATATAAGCAGGAGAATTATACAATAGAGGACATGGTATTCATGGTACATGACCCACTTGATTTCCCATTTAGCTGTACCTAACACGAAGCTTCTCACTCAAAAAATTATATTGGTTAACTCATTCATTCACTGATTCACTCAAGAAACAGTTTACAGAATACTCTTGATGTGTTTCCTATTGATCTAGCACTTGCTTGCCCTCAAAAATCTTATATTTTAGTGGGAGTTGAGGTGACACAAATAATAAACTGAATAAATGAATAAAACATGCAGTCTGTTAGACTGTGGTAAGTGCCTGGTGAAAACAATAAAAGGGGTTAGTGGGTGCACAGGGAGAGCACTGATTTCAAATAAGGTGGTTAAAGAAAGGCTCACTAAGACTTTAAGGATGCTAGAGAATAAGTTCTGTGGATATGTGTGAGGAGGATTGTTCCATGCAGTGGAAGAGAAAGTGCCAGGGTCCTTAGCTGGAACCTGTCTTGAGTGTTCAAGAAACATCCAGGAAGCCAGGGTGAATGGAGTATAGTCAGTGAGAAGGAGACTGAATTGAGATGAGATCTGACAAGTAACAGTGGCCTTGGAGCCAATGCTTATATTTTGGCTTTTATTCTAAACGAGATGAGAAATCAAAATGAGATAGGATGAGAAAAGGGTTATAAGGGGAACAATGTTTGCCTAATCAAAGTGATCTGTCTAGCTACTGGGTGGACAATAGGCTGCCCATATTGAACTCTACGGGCAGTCACATGAACTATGTAGGACCAATTCAGACACAACAGCTCTAGGACCAAAGCTTGGCTGATGGATGGCATATGACCTAAGTAGCTCAGTGAAACTCTATTGAGGCATTTTTGCTGAAATCTAAGCACAAATATTCTGCTTCAAAGATAGAAGCGGGGAGGATATCAACCCAAAGTTACTGGGGAGAACCCACTGAAGAACAACACTAACAAAGCATTTACTAGTAACCTGAGCAGGGAAATATGTGACTCTTAGTAACAGCACCGAAGTTTCATGGTTTTGTTGAAGACTTTAAATATACGTTGTAGCTCAGAAGACAGTGCCCCAAGGTAAAAGCTTCAGAAGTCAGTTTTTCTTTGGCCTTCTCCTGGCCGCCTATCTCTCAGTCCCATTATTCCTCAACACTGGCCACACACACTAGAATCTCCTTCCCCAGGGCAGAACCTAGAAATCAGAACTCCTTTTTCTCAAAACCAGCCATAAAGCCTAAAAATACTACTCTAATTTGCCCTCTCCCTTTCTGTGTATGAATTAGCTGTAAAGAAATTATCCAACGGGCCGGGCGCGGTGGCTCAAGCCTGTAATCCCAGCACTTTGGGAGGCCGAGACGGGTGGATCACGAGGTCAGGAGATCGAGACTGTCCTGGCTAA
>NW_016804209.1:3070603-3071437 GCF_001698545.2 Rhinopithecus bieti | reverse complement strand
AAAAAAAAAAAAAAAAAAAAAAAAAAAATTTATCCAACCTACCTTGTTGGATCATAGATCATAAGATCCCTATACCCAGAAAGAAGGAGTACATGCTCAGAGAGGTCAAGAGGAATCTAGAGAGACAGGCCTTGCTGGGTTTCCCCAGTCTATTAGCATTAGGTTATGCCTTTGGTTCAATCATATTTTTTTATGTGCCCATACTTTGTTGCACCTAAGCATAAAAAGGACAATTTCCCTTGTGTGTTTGGGTCTTTATTCTGAAGACTCCATAATACACACTCCAAACAAATCTGCATGCCTTCTCTTCAACTGATCTATCTTTTGTGAGCTGATTTTTCCGTAATCCTTCAGAGGGTTTCTGGCCCTTACTCATAGGAAGAAAAGCCAACGGCACAGAATTAAGTTATAATGGAAGAAAACATTGCTTTTTAGAAGCTTTAAGATGAAACACTTCAGCATCAGGCTATAGCAACAGATTTAGACCCGAAGAAAAAAAAGTTGCCAGAGCCAGCAAAAAGTTGAAAGAGAGAGTTAACATCCCAGCTGTTCTCAAATGAAGAAAAGGCTGAAAGCAGCAGGATACACCAGAAGTTGACTTCTGAGATAACAGTCTGAGAAGTTTCAAAAAGAAAAAAATAGCAATAAACATTAAAATTTCTCGGAATTTAATGAAGAGCAATTCAATACTTTAAGAAAACCTTATAGTTCTAACCAATGTTTTGGTTTTGTATTGTGGTTTTTTGGTCAAAGCTCAGTTTCCAGAAAGACGACTATAAATAATTCAATTTTATTTATTTATTTATTTATTTATTTATTTATTTTATTTATTAT
>NW_016804209.1:3044344-3066356 GCF_001698545.2 Rhinopithecus bieti | reverse complement strand
CCGTCAAGTCATTCTCTGACCAGCTTTGATCCGTTGCTGGCGATGGGCTGCGCTCCTTTGCAGGGGGAGATGCGCTCTTATTTTTTGAATTTCCAGCTTTTCTGCCCTGCTTTTTCCCCATCTTTGTGGTTTTATCTGTCTCTGGTCTTTGATGATGGTGACGTACTGATGGGGTTTTGGTATAGGTGTCCTTCCTGTTTGATAGTTTTCCTTCTGACAGTCAGGACCCTCAGCTGTAGGTCTGTTGGAGATTGCTTGAGGTCCACTCCAGACCCTGTTTGCCTCAGTTGAAAATGCCGAAATCACCAGTCTTCTGTGTCACTCACACTGGGAGTTGGAGACTGGAGCTGTTCCTATTCGGCCATCTTGCTCCGCCCCCCAATAATTCAATTTTCATTAAAGCCAACATAACCACAGACAAAATTTCTTTTATGAATTTGATTATACACATGCCACTTACAACACGACTGGACTTTATGTTGTATCCTAAATTTCATTCTTTCTTAGATAACCAGTCATCTTCAGAAAAAAAAAAATTTACTATATAAAATTATTTTTCATACAATATAATTCTCTTTTCTTTTTAATCCCTCTTATCACAAATGCATCTTTATAACTTTCTTTGTATCTCTCTCCCCTACTTACTGGTTACTTTTACTTTGTTGCATAAATAACCTTTGAATTAGACAAAATTATTTTCTTTTAATGAGAATACATTTTCTATTTGTCTTATATTTTCTTTTTTCATCAAAACATGTCTTTGACAGACTTTATATACAGAATTATATATTAAGTGTAAGTTTTATTTTAGTAACCTTAAACCTAGGAAACACAAAATCCTACACTGCATATCAGGTATCAGCACTTTATAGATGAAATCACTCTACAATGTTTAGGCATGTTTCTCCATATCTCTACTTAATTGGAAATGAGCCAAACTATTAATGAGTACCTATTCTTTAATCCAAAAAAAGTTTAAGATTTTAAATTATATAAAAGTTAGCCAACAAGCACTTATCCCTCCCATTTATATTTATTCAGTTTATTCATTGTTAGCAGTTTACCTAGATTACTTTGAGAACTGAGACATTAGACAAAACTAGTCACATTTAAAGTTATTTCCTTGCTAACCATTTTATAGCCTGTGAAAATCAGGTGTTCACCCAAGTATAAACCTTAATGTTAAACATATTTGTTTTTCCAGATAGCTCAGGATTTAGCTGTTTTTATGAAACCAATAATATTAAGCTAATCTTACCTATTAAAAAAATTACAAGTTGGGCACAGTTGCTCATGCCTGTCATCTCAACACTTTGGGAGGCCGAGGTGGGCAGATCACGAGGTCGGAGTTTCGAGACAGCGACCCAATGGGTGACAAAACCCCGTCTCTACTAAAAATACAAAATTGCCAGGTGTGGTGGTGCAGCGAGCTGTAATCCCAGCTACCTTAGGTAGGCCTGAGGCTGGAGAATCACTCAGAACTCTGGAGGTCAGAGTTGGCAGTGAGCCAAGATATGCCACTGCAACTCCAGCCTGGGTGCAGAGTGAGACAACCATCTCAAAAAAAAAAAAAAAAAAAAGGTTTTTAGATTTTAAAAGATTGTTTAAGTTAATAATGGACAAACTAAATATTTTAGAAAACTTGTTCTTGTAAAGGAATTCTCTCTGTTAAGCCAGCTGCTAAATTTGAAGGAATTAATTTAATTTTTGTATAAATAAACCTAAAATAAAAAGCACACTAATGCAGGGCCAGAATCTAGGCCTTATGTCAAAATATCAGGGTTTTTGTGTTAGACGTACTAATCAGCTCTTTTATAGAAAACTTAAAATGTCATAAAAGATTTATACAAAATCCTCTTTGGTTACAACTAATTAAATTAATAGATTTGTTTGTAGATTTTACTAATGTTAACGTTTAGCATTAATAATAAACTATGCAATGGTAAAATTTAGATTTCTCTTGAATACGATTTTCTTTTAATATTTAGAGATAGTGAAAGATTTTTGCTTACCTTTTGAGAAAACAAAAAAAAAAAAAAAAAAGAAGAGGGGTTGAGGAAGAGAGACAAATTTAGTTGGCCTCATGCTGTCTTTATTAGGTCTTATTGTTTGTGAAAGTGAGTCTTCTCTCTCAAAGAGTGAAGGTTTTTACTTTTTGAAGTCTTTGAGTTATCACTTTGCTTAAATGAATGACTTATTTTACAATGACCTGTTTGGTGACTGTAATTTGTTTTCCCACCACTATATGTGTCTCTGTCTAAATAACTTTAACCAAAATCTCTCCAAAGCAATTACCTTGGCTTTTAATATGTGAAACTTGTTTTAAGTTTCAAAGTGGGGACTGGAGAAAATCACACTTTCCAAATTCCAATTCTAAATTCAGTCTTGTTGACCTCATTATCTTTTTTGATATTAAGTCCCCTGCAGCCAAAAACAGACACATTTGGTGTATTTGGCATGTTAAAATCATATAGGAAACATTTTCAAATATGAAATGGTGTTCAACTTTATTACAGCTACATTTATATTAACCCTATTACTAGTATGTTTTTCAAAATTATGTGATATTCTTATCATTCTGATGTCTTCATATATGTTATAAGTATTTATAATTATTATGTTAAATTGTTATATGCCACAGAAATAACCAAATTTCCTTCTCAAGTGTGTCCTTGATCATGGCTGTCCTAAGACTTCTGTCATTCACAGTTGTTCTCCTTTGATCCTTTTAAAAAGGTGGTTTGCAATTAGCTTAGGACTCTAAGGGGTGCTCTTGAATGAAGCTTTATGATAACTTTGGAGACTGTGCCACTGGTATAGAGAAAAAAAAAAACTCCCAGGACTCTGATGGAGAACTAATATGTTCATGAGGATTGCTGACTCAATATCTAACAGAATAGGAGTTAACTGCATGGACAGAACTAATAGAAGACTGAAATAATCTTTTTATGGGTTTTGTTGAAACATTGCTACCTTTGTTTGTTTTTCAGAGTCAAGAAAATTTTTTTCTTTTAGATATTTACAGCTTTTAATACTTGTGTAAAGTATACTCTTGTGAGCAAAATTTGAAGTATATTTCCTTCTATCTGCCTGATTTCTCTGAAATTTGGAAGCTCTTAGTGATTATTGCTAATTTATGGGAATATAATTATTTGCATAAATTCAATTAGAATCTGTTTTCTTTTTTAACAGGACACAAGTGGAGACAAAAGTCAAGGATTTGACTGGAATGGCATATTTTTAAGAAACTGACATTGACTTTATAAAACTGATAATAGGCCTGTGGATAAAACTGGCCTCACACCTGTCTATGCAGTTCCTTACAGGGTCCTTCACAGGTTTCTGGCCTGTAATGGGTAAAAAAAGGTCACATTCTGACAGGCCCAGGAACCCCAAATTATTTTGGAACCTTGAAAGAGAATTCACTCAATTCATACAGGTATCTCGTAGAAACAGATAAATCCTTAGTTGGGCTCAGGATGCTTTTAAGAGGTCTAATCTGAGATTCTTTACAAAAAAGAATGTTCCAGCAAAGCCATTTTTTAAAAAGGAGCCTATACAGTGAATATCTATTCTTGCTGCACTTGATGCAAATAATCAGACCAAGTACAGTAACAAAACCTATTTTGCAAATAAATCAGTTCTACTATGTCTTTCATAAAATTGAAGAATTGGAAGCAGAAAATTATATTTCAAAACTGTAGTATATCTGTTATTATCTTCTGGCCTTGTCCATTGTTTTTTCAGTTTTTATTATTTTTTACAATTTAGACCAAATCCTGAATTTTTTCCTGGCTGTAAGTCTCCAAAGTAACATTTTCCATGTTTTCTCCCATTTTTCTTACTTGAATTCACTAGAAATTAAAACTGGGGTTTTCTTAAAGCCTTGCAAACTGAAGGTATCTGGAGAAAATAACAGTAACTTATAAACAACCTTCATGTACACCTGCTGATGCGAGGTCTTCTCAGAAAGTTCACTTGAACACCTGGTTTGAACTTCCAGAAAAATCTGGAAGATTGCCACTGCAATATGAAGATGCCTCAGAGATTCTAGAAAAGCTAGTCTATAGATAGACTACTCCAGATATTAACCTTTATTATTTTTTTCTGTTTCTATAGAAATGCCTCCTACTAGAAATCTGATTGCTACATTATGTCTAGAGGCCTAAACCATTTGCAGTGCCACCTCCTGGAATGGGACATAGCTATTTAACTGAAATGATCTCACCTCAAAACCAAGAGACTGCCTAAAGAAGATATGGAATGATATATTTAAATTTGCTCATTTATATTTATCCTGAATTTGTTTTTCCACTGCTGTGACTGTCTCTATCTAAATACCTCTAACCCAAATCTCTCCAAAGCTATTACCTTGGCTTTTAGTACGTGAAACTTGTTTTAAATTTCAAAGTGGCGACTGAAGAAAATCAAAATATTTTACCCTCAAATATATTTATTTGACATATTTACAAATGGTTGCCACTGGCCAACAAGCAGAAGTAGCATTGCAAAACTGTCTTAACTGAGGAAAATTTGCATCTGTGGACAATGTCCATTAATGCAGCCACGCCCCCTCCCCTTTCTAAGCCTTTCCCAGGATCCAGAGAGATTGAGAGTCTGACACCTTTAAAGATCTGGATAGAAACATTTACCATCTATTGCTTATGAGAAAAGGTTCGTCTACATAACAAGGGCACCTTTGCTAGCCAAGTTTCTTCCTTCCTCCCTCTCTTAACCTGTGTTGCCACTAAAACTAATTTATCTGTTTCTGGCCATGCTTTGAGTCTCCACTCTTTACTGTGGCCTCGCAATACTACATGAGTTTCTGTAACTTATTGGGAAGTTGGGTCTTCATTCTCATGTTTCCTGAGTATGGTGGTTAATATTGAGTGTCAACTTGATTGGACTGAAGGATGCAAAGTATTGTTCCTGGGTGTGTCTGTGAGGGTGTTGCCAAAGGAAATTAACATTTGAGTCAGTGGACTGGGAAAAGGAGACCCACCCTCATTCTGGGTGGGCACAATCTAATCAGCTGCCGGCACAGCCAGAATGAAAGCAGGCAGAAGAATGTGGAAAGACTAGACTGGCTTAGTCTTCCAGCCTACATCTTTCTCCTGTGCTGGATGGTTCCTGCCCTTGAACATCAAACTCCAAGTTCAGCTTTTTGACTCCTGGACCTTTGACAACAGACAGAAGGCTGCACTGTCGGTTTCCCTACTTTTGAGGTTTTGGGACTCGAACTGGCTTCCTTGCTCCTCAGCTTGCAGACGGCTTACTGTGGGACTTCACCTTGTGATCATGTGACTCACTACTTAATAAACTCCTCTTTATGTATACATCAATCCTATTAGTTCTGGCCCTCTAAAGGGCCCTGGCTAATAGACCATGTACATACATTAAATAAATTTGTATTCCCCTTCCCCTATTAATCAGTCTGTCACATGTGAGTGACTTTTAGTGAAGCTTTAGGGGGCCTACAGCCTATGGCCCCCACATAAGGTATACCTTGGCTCTGCCTGAAAATCTGATACATCTTGAAGTAGGAGAGTTTATAGGACAAAGGTGGATTCAAAGATTTTCTGATTGGCAATTGGTTGAAAGAGTTAAGCTCTGTCTAAAGACTTGCAATCAGTATGTGGCAGGACAAGCCATAGACAAAACCCCTCAGATGCAGAGTTAAAGAAGGAAGGGCTTTATTCAGTTGGGAGCTTTGGCAAGACTCATGTATCCAACAACCGAGCTCCCTGAGTGAGCAATTCCTGTCCCTTTTAACGGCTCACAACTCTAAGGGGGTCCGTGTGAGAGGGTCATGAGCAATTGAGCAAGCAGGGGTAAGTGACTGGGGGCTGCATGCACCAGTAATTAGAACAGAACAGAACAGGGCAGGGATTTTCACAGTGCTTTTCTATAATCTGTAATCTATAGATAACAACCAATTAGGTCAGGGATTAATCTTTAACTACCAGGCCCAGGGTGTGGCGCCAGGCTGTCTGCTTGTGGATTTCATTTCTGCCTTTTAGTTTTTAATTCTTTCTTTGGAGGCAGAAATTGGGCAAAAGACAGTATGAGGGGTAGTCTCCTCCCTTAAGTATAATGAAATGCTTGAGTTAAAGGGGGTTGTGGGAACCATGGTTCATGTTATGTAGATGAAACCTCCAGCCAGAAGCCTTAGAGAAAACAGATGGTAAATATCTCTTTTCAAATTTTTAAGGTGGCAGATTCTCATTTAATCTCTCAATCAGAGCAGAGCCAGAAACAGGCAAATTTCCCCCACAAAAGATGATTTTGCAAGATCATTTCAATATATGTCAAAGAAATATAATTTGAGGATTAAATAAATTGATTTCCTTCAGGGTCTGCTATTGTCATGTGTTGCCAAACCAGAGTCATATTGGAATTTGGTATCTTACTCCCACAAAGAGTCCATTTTGCCAGTCTTACGATCACTATTTCAATGTTAATGCTGGTCAGTTGTGCCTGAACTCCAAAAGGGAGTGTGTATAATGAGGTGTGTCTGACCTCCCTTTCCATTATGGCCTGGAATTTAGTTTTCCAGGTTTCTCTGGGGTCACCTAGGACAAGAGGAGATCCATTCAGTCAGTAGGGGGACTTGATTTTATTTTTGATTTATACCCCAATTTCAAAGTACACTGCAAATTACTTTCAAAGTTCTACTTACTTTGGCCAGCAACCAGGAACTAGGCTGAATGCAATCCTCTTGCTTCCAAGGTCTGTAATAAAGTGCTCTCCCTTCCAAAGTCTGCAAGGGAAGTGATCTCACTGGAATTCCGTATCACCCTGACCCCAGAGTCTAGTTAGGATCACCTCAGGGATCTCTGGGAAATGTAGTTGCAGGGCCTCAGGTTGCCTCTGTGAATCTCTTATGCAAATCTTTTCATTAAAAATGGTGTGGATAATTATACTATCTGATGACACCCATGCCACAGGCTAGGAGAGCTGTGCCTTGTATTTCACCTAGTTCTTGCTCTCTGGAAGTCTGATGGCAGACTTCCCATGTGTGATATGGAAGGTGAGAGCTTGAAACAGGTCAAGGGGAAAAGCAGAACCAGTAACTTAGAAGAGGCAGAAGAGGAAGATGAAAGGTTTTAGTCACACTCTCAGATTATGGCACTCTTTCTTCATCAATTCCTATAAGGTCTCTCTCTTTCTTCTGCCTCTTTTCATATCTCATCCTCACTCTCATTCACTTCTTTACCCAAAGGTACCACACAATGCGTCTGAAATAACTCGATGCATGTGGTATAAGTGTCACATGTATCATATGGCTTTGTTTCTGCTTTTTTATTTACATTAATACTAATGTAAATTTTTATTTACATTAATATAAAATATTAACATTGTATATCATGTTTTTTTGACACATAACAGTTGTATATATGTATTTGGTAGTGTGTGATGTTCTGATTCATGCATACATTGTGTAAAGATCAAATCCTGGTAATTAGCATATCTGTCACCTCAAACATTTATCATCGCTTTGTCATGAGAACATTCAAAATCCTTCCTTTTTTTCTAGCTTCCATACCCTTTTCTCTCCAGTCTCCAGTAACAACTCTTAACTTTCTACTACTCTATTCTACTCTTAACTTCTATGAGATCAATTATTTTATATTCCACATATGAGTGAGATCTGTAGTTTTCATGATGTAATTGCTGCCTTCAGCACCTACTGTTCTACTACATACCTCTGGTGTCCTGCCACATGAACTTGGGACTCTCTGTGGGAAGGCTTTCTTTTGGCCTGTGCTTGGGCAGATGAACTGCAAATTAATGCACCTGGGACCACCACTCAGCCTAGAAGATGGGAATTGGAGAGTAAATATCCTTGTTTTCTACATGCTAAGGTGGGATTACTCTCAGGCATTTACAAAACTGCCTCCTGGTGTTGTCTACTGGGATTATGCTCCCTTTCTTCACAGGCAACCTGCCAACAATGTACCTTTTTATTGGTTCTCAAGGTGTACTGGGTTCACTGTTCTACTCCCGCACTGGTGATTCCTTAAATCATCTCCTAAATCAAAATAAGCCACCAGAATACAAATCTTTGTCTTGGGGCCTGGTTTTAGAGAAACCCAACCTAAGTCTTTTTAACTTACCAGTTCCACTTGTGAAGGACATTTGATTGCCTCCTCCTCCTGGTTATTATAAACACTGATGTGATGAATACCTTTATAGACATCCCCTATAGATTAGCAGAGCATCACTGGGATATACGTATTAGGAAAGGGATCTGTGGAGGGGCAGATCATAGATGTACTTTATTTTTCTTTTGGCACTGCCAGATTTCTTTCCTTTTGTGTAGAAGAATTCCTACTTTCCTCATATCCTGATTGACACTTGGTGTTAGTCACCTTCAAATGTTTGACAGTTTTAGTATCTAAGATGATAGCTCAGGGTTCTTTTCATTTTCACTTCTCTGATTCCCAGTGAATGCGGGTGAGTATGTTCTTCACATACCTATTGACCCTTCACATTTCCATTTGTGCGTTAAATGGCAAGGTTTTAAGAAAGAACTCCTTCTGCCAAATTAGTCAGGACACACAGGCGAAGAGAGATGGATTAAATTTCAGATCTTACTAGAAAACCTTTGGCCAAGGTGGGGATGAGACAGGGGCAGAGGAAGTAATTCCAGCATGTAGGATTGTGATCTGGACCATTTTTGACACAGTATGGGAGAGGAATCTTCAATGGATTATGGTCATTTTTCTCCTTGATTGTTGAAAACTTGACGCCTGGAATTAAAATGTCACCATCCAGATTGGCACACGTATAATTCTGGGATTGCCTCTAATTATTGTCATTGTGACTGAAATTCTTGAGGATGCCCAGCAAGAACCGTCATGGGAAACTATGAGATGAGGAGACTTGTGACTAAGGGAGAGTAAGACCAGAGTCAATAATCCTGGTGTCCAAGGGCAGAAACACCTGAGGCTGGGGGTTTGAGATGTCAGAGAGCTTGACAATACCCTACAGCCTCCCACACGGTGGTCATCAAGACTCAAGCCAAAATTTGACTTCATCAAAGTTTTGCATGTGGAAGAAGAGCAGAATTGGGGAACACCTGAGCTGTCACTGAGCACTTCCTCACCATACAAGTAAGAGACACAGAGATGGGCTGGATAACAACAGTGACACCATAAAGAAAAGCTCCTTCTTCACTGTGACTTATACAAGTAGAAAGCATGTTGTTTGTGTCTTCAAAGAAAAGCATTAGTTATGTCTAGTTCAAAGATTCTAACAAGTGCTAACTCACTTCTGTGTCAAGATTCTAAAGTTTGATAATTGACTCTGTTTCCTTGCTAATAACAACAACAAAACTTACATTTTTGCAGAGAAAGAAAGAAATGTTCTTCCTTTCCTGATCTTCTCTGAGGAAGGGCTCTATATCCAAGCTAATTTTGTTTTGTTTTGTTTCTTGCTTATTATCTATTTTAACATTTAGCATAACTTCTGGTTTTCACTTTAAGAAGTAAAGTTTGGGATTATCCCTCCCATCTTCTCATCAATGAGAATACTAAACAAACTGAAAATAAATCTTCTGAGATCCGTGACAGCATTGAAGTCACAGAGCAAAGTGCTGTCCTGAAAACAGACAAAGACAGATAATCGCAATTTATTCTCAATTCTAGGAACTAAAGCCCAGGTTTAGAAGACCACAGATGAAGCCAGTATTTTTAGGAACATACAAACATGTAATAATTCATGAATTGTTGAGGCTCAGTGCAGACAAGCTTGAGAGTTTCAAGTTCTTGGGTGCTCAGTCTCATGCGGTCTTTACACTTTTGTGTTTTACCTCCAGGATCCCCACCAAGTTCTCACTGTGAATGCTGGAGAATAGTCTCTTCATGCTCCTAGCAGAAGGCGGAGAAAAATAACCATTGTGATGTAAGTCCAGAACATTCTGGTCCTCCCTCCCTCAAGGGAAATTACAAGGCTTAACTGAAGTGAGGTAAGAGAAACATTCAGCTCCAACCCCTCTAGCATTCCTGTTTCACCTAAGTGGAGGGGACGGGGGAATGGATGCTGAGAAGCACTTTCGAAGGTCATATCCCAGGGCAAATGCTCACTAGAAGATAGCGACCTCTTCAAAGGACTATAGAATGTTTCTCTTTGCCCCATACATTAAAAACACTGAGACTGCAGGAGAAAACACAGAAGGCCCGGGGCCAGAATAATGCTAAGGAGCTGAGGCCAAACGCTTTGGAGAAAAGGCGACGAGAGAAGGAGCGGGACCGGAAGAAGAAGCGAAGGAACTGCGGCAAAAGGGAATGCAGAAAAAGCCAAGGTCGAGAGGGCGAGGGCCAGGGCGGCGACCAAGCCCACCCCCGAGGTGGCCTGCAAGGAGCCGCAGGAGCCGCCGGGGCTGGTAGTCCACAAGGTGGAAGTGAGTGACCACGAGTCGGCCAGCAAGGCGCAAAGAGGAGGAAGAGGCAGGAGGTGAAGGGGAGCCTTGGGCAGCCAAAAGGGAGGAAGTCCGGACGCTGCTGAACTCCGGGGGCGAGACCAGCGGAAGGCGCGAGAGCTAGAGGCCAACGTGAAGCGGAAGCGGAGAGACCTGCCGAACCAGGCGGACGGCGCGATAATCCGGAACTCCCAGCGCCTCCCATAGAAGCCTGAGGCGCAAGGAAAAGTGCTGGGCGGACAAGGTGAAGAAGCGGCGGCGCCAGAACCTGCGCAGAAAGAAGGCGGCCAGCGTCCCGCGCTTCCTGCACGGGGCGCGCAAGGAGCGTGCGATCCCGTCTACGACCCTGAGCGCGCCGGCCTCGTGGGGGCGCCTGAGGGCTCCTCCCTTCCCCCACCTCAGGCCCCGCGTGTCCCTGGCCTGGGCCTTTCCCACCTGGGGTTGCCGTCTCTGTCCTGGGAGTCTCGAGGAGCCCCTCCGAGTCCTTGTGTGATGCCGGCTCCTCCCGCAACCTCTGTGGAACTCGGCTTCTCCATGTGAAAGGGACACAGTCTTGTTCACCTGAGTTGTGAGGCCTCAGATCAGGCACGCAGAAAAGAATGTTTCAGCGTTGTCCTTGAACGCAGGGCGCCGATCCTTCAGACCCCAGGAAAACAGTGAACCAGATCCAGCCCTCCAGTCTTCTCGGCGAGGCCTGAGAGCTTCCCAGAGGTTTGCAGACTCAGGGAAGAGGAACGTTGGTAGGGGTGGGTGGGAGGAGTCTGTGGTGAGAAAGTCACAGGCCTTCTTCCCCTGCCCGTGTTCACAGGGGCCACAGGACAGGAAGAGAATGTATTTTGCCGATTATCCGCATTAGTCCAAAACTCACTGGAAGAGAGGAAAACCCCAGGGGTGCATGGGCACCTGGCATTCGGGAGAACCTGGAGCCCATCCAGGCACCGTGTGTCCGGGACAGAACACCATGGCCTTCTCTACTCTCTTGGCTTCTGCCTGAGTCTCTTTCTTTTCCTTAGTAGCCCGGGGAAGCATGTTACAGCTCAGAATTCAAAGGGTGGAAGGGAGCTGTACCTTTTCAGATCATGGATGTGAGTTGGGCCACATGGCCACCTCTGAACCAGTTGCTGGCTCCAATTGTGGGGCAGTGACTGACATGCCTCGCTACCCTCCTGGAGTCAGGGAGGAAAAGTTTCCTGACAGAGGGTGGAGCTGGGTGGGGGTAGAGGGAGCTTTGCTGTTACCTAATGGGAGGGGTAGGGGTGAGGACAGATAGCAGATGTCAGATGGCTTCTGTCTCAGGTGAGTGCTTTGCTGCAGAAGTGGTCCAGTGTGGCTGGTGTTTTCTAAGTGTCTTGGAGTGAGGAAATCACACTTATTGAGCAGTTGTTCAGACATGAGGCCCCTCACTCCCTAAATATTTAATAAAATGGGTAATTTTCCCATGGTACACAATTTTAAAAAGACTTCTAATTGATAATGTAGCATGCTAGATGTTCTCATAAGCCTCTCTGGTGTGGCTGAACTGAGAATGCTTGATAGATTCGTTATTTTTTTTTAACGAATGACTGGGTTGGTGGGAAATGAAGGGATGACTGGGCTGAGATTTTCCCAGCTTGGTGAAAGAGTACAGTCTTGAGATTTGGGAAACCTGTGGCAGCCATGAAGATGCACGTCTTTATCTTTTTTGAGAAATAACTGGCCGTTCAGCTGCATGGAGTGTAGACTGTTGACAGTCCAGACCATTGCCTTCTGCATCTGCCTCAGCCATTGAACTAAGGACATGCACAGCATGGGTGGCCTCCAGCCAGTGACTAAGCACTCCTTTAATAGGCAGACTGCTCCAGGGTTCCCTGTGAGTTATTTGAGACTGTCCATTCTGCATCATGTTGTGAGGCTCTCCTGGTACCATTCTGCTTCCTGCCCTTGTCTTTCACAGGTGTTAGCCCTTAATAGCCCTTTTACACTCCTCACTTAGTCTCTGAATCTGTTTGCTGGAGGAATGAAAGTGGCATAGCTTCCAACAACTTCCAAGTAAGTTGTTGGAAACAACACACACCCTGAGGTATCTACACGTCACTGTAGAACATAAAAACAGGATCCAACAATCTTACAGTCCTTAGCCACAGAAGAAAAACAGGTGCCCTGAGAAGGAAGACAGATTGACAGCTGATTTCTCAACAGCAACAATGAAAGCTGGAAAAACGAAAACTGCTGAGGAAACGAGAAGTCTAGAATTCACTACCCCTGTAAATATTTTTCACTTTGAGTGTCAATTGTTAATTATTTTTGCTTGCTGAAAAAAATCCCTTCGTGTCATCCTATCTCTTAAGAAAATGAAACTTAAGAAGGAAGATGATTTTACAAAGAAATGGTAAGCACAGACAAGGGGGATGTTTTGAATCTAAACATGCCCATTGCATGAAACTGGTCTTCATTTTGGTAGGCAGCATCCATCAGTGGCTATTTAAATTAAATAAACTTGGCCGGGCATAGTGGCTCATGCCTGTAATCTCAACACTTTGGGAGGCCAAGACAGGCAGATCAACTTGAAGTCGGGAGTTTGAGACCAGCCTGGCAAACATGGTGAAACTCATCTCCACTAAATGTGCAAAATACAGCCGGCCACCTGTAATCACAGCTACTGGGGGGGCTGAGGCAGGAGAATCACAAACCTGGGAGGCAGAGGTTGCAGTGAGCCAAGATCATACCACTGCACTCCAGCCACAGCAAGAGAGCAAATAAATTATTTATCAATAAATTGAATTAATTAAATTGAGTATTCAGTTCCTGGGTTATATTAGCCACATTTTAAATGCTCAGTGGCCCTAGTGATTAACACACTGGATAGCACAGATACAGAACATTTATATATCAAAGAAGGTTATTGGTCAATGTTGGTGGAAAACATTTTGTAATTTGTAGGCTTACAAATCAAGGTATATCTAGAATATTGGACAATATGATACGTAAGTTATAGAAGTGGCTGGAATTGAATTATTCTCAGGTTTTTTATATGTAAGGAGTAAAAATCAGAATTAAATATGCATATTCTAAGATAACCACCAAAAGAGAGAAATGGTATAAACTGAAAGGGAAACACATGGAATGAGGTGGAAAGATCTCAATCCTGCAGGAGGACAGAGAGAAAAAATAAAACCTAGGAACTAAGTGAGGTGAATGGAAGATACAAACTATGATGGAAGAATTAAATACACATCTATAGGCAATCAACATGAACACAAATTGATTAAACTCAGATGAATTTTGGAGGCATGTGAATAATAATAAACCTGTACATAAAAGTGTTTTGACTCTCCAAAGAGACAAGGATTGTAGTGACCGCACCCCCAAAATTATAAAAACGAATCACCCTGAGGTTATAAAATCTTTCTGCAGCTTCCAAATAAGTCATAAACTCCAATATCACCACATTCAGCTGGATTATTAGATATCATTTGAGAGATTCCCTCTGTTAAAAGGAGGTCTTGCCCTTTTCTGGTTAGTGCCACGTGAGAAGCCATGAGCAGCGGAGTCTTTGGCGACACTGTACCAGGCAGTGCAGAAAGTCCTGCACAGGAAGCAGCACAAGCGTCGGAAGTTTTTGGAGACAGTGGAGTTGCAGATCAGCTTGAACTGTGACCCCCAGAAGGACAAATGATTCTCAGGCTTAAGTCCACTCCCCACCCCAAGTTCTCGCTGTGTTCCCTGGGGGACCAGCAGCACTGTGATGAGGCCAAGGCCATGGGTATTCCCTACAGGAACATCAAGATGATGAAAAAACTCAATGAGAATAAACTGGTCAAAAAGCTGGCCAAGAAGTATGATGCATTTTTGGCTTCAGAGTCTGTGATCAAGCAGATCCCATGAATCCTTGGCCCAAGCCTAAATAAAGCAGGAGAGTTTCCTTCTCTGCTCACACACAATGAAAACATGGTGGCCAAAGGGGATGAGGCCAAGCCCACAATCAAGTTCCATATGAAGAAAGTGTTTTAGCTGGCTGTAGCTGTTGGCCATGTGAAGATGACAGACAATGAGTTTGTGTAAAACATTCACCTGGCTGTCAACTTCCTAGTGTCATTGCTCAAGAAAAACTGGAAGAATGTCTGGGCCTTATATATCAAAAGCACTGTGGGCAAGCCCCAGCACCTATATTAAGGCACATTAGAAGGAACTCTAATGCTACCAGGAAAAAAAAAAAAAAATCAAATCCCGTTAACTAATCTTTGCACTGTTGAATTACAAGGCTTTGACCCTTGCGTACACCTGTCTCATCTAAAAGGGGGCACTTGACTTCTATTGAATCTTAAATGTCAACCCTGATATCTGGCACTAAATTCAAGTTAACCAAAGCCTCATCTTCAGACCTGGGAGAAGATGACTGTCAAAATTGCTTTCATATGACACTGGGCCAGTTAAATTGTAACTATTGATTTAGTAATTTTTCCTTCACCTGAATTAATATACTTTGTTTTATGCCTTAATGCTAGATAATTTTGAATTGTCCAGATACCTATGAGTGTCCTTTTCCTTTCATTGTCAGAGCTGGGCAGCACTTATGTCCTTTTTGTTTAAAACATTGGTAATTCTATGCATGGCTTACAAAATTGGGTAAAACAACAAACATTACCTTTCTCCTCTCTATCTGATATCTCTGAAACTTAAAAACCATTCAGAATCCACTGAGCCTGATCTATGTTCATTGCTAATGCTCCACTGCTAAAACTATGTAAGCACCTTCCCTCTAGGCCCAGCCATTATCACAGAAGAGATGGGAATGTGAGAATGTAAGGGCCAAGTTTGAGGGATAAAAATTATCGATGCTGCTTCTTGGTTGGTGAAAGAAAAATTAATTAAGTTAGATCCTCCAAACCAAAGGCACAGAGATGCCTAAATAGCTGGCAAAATAAGGGACTTTGCTTCCTGGGTCATTGTATGACCCCTTTTTAGCCATCCCAACCATAAAGAATTTCCTACTTTTCGCAAATTTAAAAGACAATTACTAGGATGATATCAAGATACCTTGTTACAAAGCCTCCTAGGTATACTGCCCCAAGTTATGAGATTTATGCAGATAGATATATACAATTTCTTTAATCAGCCACCTTAGAACAAATTACTAAAAGGCTGCAAAAGCATTGTGGCACAACAGGAGTCTCAAAACTTAGCTTAAATGGTTTTAACAGAATGCTTATGTTTTGTATAGCTAGTTGCTATAAGTATGTAACTAAAACCATGACAGTAGCTCAATGATAAAATTGATAGATAAGTCAATTTTGTTACCTTGCCTTTTGATTTTTGGTTCTTGACGTTATTTTACAACCCTCAGCATAATTCTGTAATTCTTTGCATTAGCCACACCAAAGTAGCCATTTCCTGAACTCCATTTTTTCTTATCTATATGTCTCAGTGCAGTGAATTCTATAGCCTCAGCACATTGTATTGTAGGTTCATTTAACAAAAATGTATTATCTCTATATACTTTTATCAAGCAGATGCTAGGTACAAGGTTAGTATCCAGTAAGTGCTGATTAACTGAATGCATTCACAACCTAGTCAGAGATTAAGTGAGGCAAACAAATAAATAACACACCGTGACAGACTCTGAAATGGCCTGGCATACTAGGTATAATTGGAACACAAATGAAGAAGCCATTATTTGTGTTTGGGTGAACTGAAGAAAGGTTTCACAGAAAAGGTGCATTTTAATAGATATATAAAAATGAATTCAAATTTGTTTATGCTTCTCTAGGCCTATGTTGCCTTTCTTGGGGGCATGAATGCACAAATTAGGATCGGGAATAAACATGAGCTGGGGTGACCACAGAGAGGGATGGAAGGGCTTCAGACCAGGGGTGTCTTCCAGGAGAGTGATGGGAGTAAAAACGTAAAAGTAGGTTAGGGCTTGAATTGATTACCCTTTTCAGATATCTTGGCCTGTAGAAATCCTGAGAGCTCAAATGTCACCCCCTATGATGCGTTCTCAGAAGTGTCAGTCAGAATTAATCCCGTTTCCTCTTTGCCAGGATATAAATCCTAAATGTGCATTAAAACAAGCAGTAAAAGAAACATGTTTTGAGGTCAACATTAGTTGTTTTCATATCAGTTTCCTCCCTGAAGGAGAAGTCAAGACTGTGTCTGTCTCATTTCTCACAGTGCCTAACTGAGGAGCTTGGCATATGTTTCCTTGGTATTGAACAAATGTAGGGATTGGCTTTTCATTGCAAGGGAGTGAGATTCAGTTGGAGTTGTTTGGCTGCTACTCAGAGTCACCAGCTGAACAGCCTCCCCCGTCATGGCAGCTAAGCCCATCCCTCCATTCCTGTCCATCCATTTTCATCCATGTCCCTGTCTCCTGGAAGCTTACAGTTCCTGCACCAGAGACTGAAGCAGAGCAATCCTAATGGCTCAGTTTGACCTTTTTCCTGACTTCCTCAGTATTTGTTTATGCTGCAATCTGCAGTCTTCAGCCTGCCAGCCTGCCACACTGGTGTCTGCCACTTGACCAAACCCTCTGTTCCTGCCCTTTGAAATTTTGGGTTCGTCATATTTAACAGTCACCCTGGCAGCTGCTCCTCCCATAGGAGGTCAACACTCCTGGAGGAAGCTGACTTTGTTCACTACTCTGGGGCTGGGCTGCTAGAGGCTGGTCACCACGGAATGCAGGGACAGCCCTCATTGGCTGTTCTTTCCTAGTCTTTGCTTCTCCCATCCCTCAGGGCTAGCCAGCCACACCCAGCATGGTGGTGTGGCCTGGAGTGTCAGCTCAGTTTGTTTAATCTTTAACTTGTTTACAGACAGATCTAATATGGTTTATCTCAGTGTCCCCACCCAAATCTCATCTTGAATTGTAATCCCCATAATCCCCACGTGCTGAGGGAGAGACCCCCTGGGAGGTGATTGGATCATGGGGTGGTTCCCCCACACTGTTCTCATGATAGTGAGTGAGTTCTCCTGAGATCTGATGGTTTTATAAGTGTTTAGCAGTTCCTCCTTCACGCTGTCTCTCTTTCCTGCCACCATGTGAAAAAGGTACTTGCTTCTCTTTTGCCTTCTGCCATAACTGTAGCTTTCCTGAGGCCTCCCCAGCCACTCAGAACTGTGAGTCAATTAAACCTCTTCCCTTTATGAATTACCCAGTCTTGGGTATTTCTTTATAGCAGTGTGAAAATGAACTAATACAGAATTCCTTTCATGGGGATGGACTAGACTAGGTGAAAGGGCAGGAAGAGTGACAATGTCACCACCCATCGGTAGTGAGTGTGTGACTTGAGGATGCTTGGATGTAAAGGGCTCTTTCTTAATTTGCAAAATGAGGGTGTTGGCACCAAGTATGTCTACAGTTCCTTTCCCTGTCATATTTTTTATGATTCTATGAATACAAAAAAGAGAGCATGTACTAGGGAAACAATGAGAAAATTCATTGTTAGGTTATCTCATTAAAAGGTTGAATTCAGTGAAGCCATTGCTTTATAACTGGTGCTTTTCAAATCCATTGTTATTTCTGGTTCCCTTCCCCAAACTAATTTCCACCCCCTTCCTCTGACACCCACCCCCCGCCATCACTAAAGGCATATGCCCACTTCTTCCTTCATCTGCAGGGCTGACTAGCTGGGTGGGAACAGCAGGAGGCAGGGAATGGCACAGGGAGGTTGAATCTCTCTCCCAGGGCCAGTGCTGTTCATGTCCATTTCCACCTTATACTAGGCGGCTACCACCAATTCAGGAGGCTGCTTGATGTGGGTGTGGAATGGGGTAAAGTTGACCCCAGTAGCGTAGCTATATGTAGGTTCCCTTCCAACAGTAAAGTATGTATTTATACCTCATGCCGTCATTCAATAATAAGTTTTGAACACTACTTTTGTCCGGCACTGTGCTAACAGAGCTTGGAACGATTCATTCATTGATCCAGCAAATATTTACTGCATGCCTCCTGGATAAATGAAAAATGAGGCAAAGTCCCTGCTTACTGTGAACCTAGTTTAAACCTCCATGAGAAGGAGGGAAACTCCCGTCATGCTTACAATTTGCCCAAATTTCTATTCATTCTTGAGTCATATGTCGACCTGCATATCTTTACTGAACCCCCTTGAAGACTGCCTGTGCTCATTGGGCAACATAGTTTTGACCCCAGAAGTTTTTCACACTGATTTTTCCACACACAAAAAAAATTGTCTTTAGGCATTTGATCATCTCCCCAAGTATTCATGCTTAAGAGAGATTTCAAAACCTCTGTCTCTATACAGTCTGGCCAATAATCTTCTCTGACAAATAAGACAACACCACAGTATTGGTTTGGTTCATGTCTTATTTGTCGGAGAAGATAACTAAACCCCTGGAAAATAATGAGATAAGCTAAAGGAGTTAGATCATTTGCCAAGAAAAAAGAGAACAGGAAGCACACACTTATCAGCCCATTCAAGGATTCATATCTTCTACCCCTTTAATGAAGCTCCATAGAGTGTTGATTCATTTGAAAGCATTTTCAGGTTCTGTTAGAATGTATTGCATAACAACTCCCCCAAATCTGTGGCCTGATAGAGTGAAAGTTTAGTACTAATGATTAAATTGTAACTATTGCAGTTATTCTGAAAAACACATAAGAAAAAACCTAAAATTATTTAAAGAGAAAGTAGCTGGATGGTGATACACATCACCAAAACAGCATTTGAACTCACTATTCCTTAAATTTCTGAAAAATAGGATAGGTTCCTATTAAGAAGCTCACCTTCCTGCTGTTAGAATGAAGTAATAGGTTGTCCAATTTGTTGGCAAATAGTTTTTCATAGTTGTCTCTTAATGTCTTTGATTTCTGTGCTATCAATTGTAATATCACTTCTTACATTTCTGATTTTGAGCCTTCTTTCTGTTTTCTAGCTAAAATTTTGTCAGTTTATTTTGCTTTTCAAAAAAAATTCAACTCTTATTTTGGATGATATTTTCTGTAGTTTTTCTGCTTTCTATTTCCTCTGATCTTTGTGATTTCTTTTCTTCTGCTAACTTTAGTCATAGGTTGTTCTTTTTTTAGTTCTGTGGGATGTAACATTAGTTTTTTCATTTGACAACTTTTCTTCTTTTTTTATATAGGTTTAATGCTATAAACTTCCCTTTTAGGGCTACTTTTATCTCAAGATATTTTTTAGTTTCTCCTTTAACTTCTTCATTGACCCAATCATTGTTTAGGAGCATATTGTTTAATATCCACATATTTGTTCATTTTCAATGACTCCTCCTGTTACTGATTTCTAGTTTCCTACCAGTGTAGTCAGAAAAGATAATTGATATGATTTTGGTCTTCTCAAATTTTTTAAAACTTGTTTTTTTGGCCTAACATATGATCTATGCTGGAGAATGTTCTATGGTAACTTGAGAAGAGTCTGTTTGTGTTGGGTAGGATGTTCTGTGTATGTCTAGTAGGTCCATTTGGTCTAGAGTATCAAATTAAGTCTGATATAATTTGGTTGTTTGTCCCCCTAAATCTCATGTTGAATTGTAATCCCCAACATTGGAGGTGAGACCTGATGGGACATGACTGGATCATGGGAGTGGATTGCTCATTAATGGTTTAGCACCAATCCCTTAGTGGTGTCCTTGCAATAGTGGGTGAGTTCTCGCAAGATCTGATTGTTTAAAAGTGTGTCACACTTCCTCCAATCTCTCTCTTGCTCCTATTGTGGTCATGTGATGTGTCTGGTCCCGATTCACTTTCTAGCATAAATAAAAGTTCTCTGAGACCTCCCTAGAAGCCAAGCAGATCCCAGTGCCATGCTTGTGTAGCCTGAAGAACTGTGAGCCAATTAAACCTCTTTTGTTTATAAATCACTCAGTCTCAGGTATTCCTTTATAACAGTGCAGGAAGAGCCTAACACAAAGTCTGATGTTTCCTTTCTGTTTTTCCACCTGGATATCTCTGCATCGCTGAAAATGGGGTATTGAAGTTGCCTACTATTACTGTATCGTAGTCTATCTCTCCTTTATCTATTAATATTTGCTTCGTATATTTCGGTGCACTGATCTTGGGTGCATATAGGTTTACAATTAACATGTCCTCTTACAAAGTTGACCCCTGTATTATTACGTAATGGTCTTTTTTTGTTTCTTTTTATAGTTTTTGACATAAAGTCTATTTTATCTGATATAGCTACTCTTGCTCTTTTCTGGATTCCCTTTGCATGGAATATCTTTTTCTGTCCCTTCACTTTCAGTCCATGTGTGTCCTTACTGGAAAGAGAGTGTGTCTCTTGTAGGCAGCATAGAGTTGGGTCTTGTTTTTTCATCCATTCAACTACTCTATGACTTGATTGGAGAATTAAATCCATTTATAGTCACGTAATTACTGCTAGGTAAGAACTTACTACTGCCATTTTATTTATTGTTTTCTGGTTGTTTTGTAGATCCTTTGTTTTTTCCTATCTTGCCTCCTTTCTTTGTGGTATGATGACTTTCTGTAATGATATGGGTTGGATATTTTCTTTGGATGTTTTGTGTATGTTTTATAGACCTTTGCTTTGTTGTTATGCTGAGGCTTACAGAAAATACCTTATACATATAACAGGCTATTTTAGGTTGTTAGCAACTTAATTTTGTGGTGGGTGGAGAATTGCTTTTTAAAATTGTCATTTATATATTGATGCATAATAATTGTACATATTTATAGGGAGCATGTGACATTTTGATACAATGTTTAATGTTCAAGTCAGGGTAATAGGATATTCACCACCTTAAACATTTATTATTTCTTTGTGTTAGGAACATTCCAAATCTCTTCTAGCTGTTTTGAAATATATAATTATTGTTAACCATGATTAACCTACTGCATGCGCTGTTGAATACCAGAACTTACTTATTATATCTAACTGTATTTTTATATCCGTTACAAAACCTCTCTTCGTCTCCCACATTCCCTACCCTTTCCAGCCTCTGGTAACCATAATCCTATTCACTGTTTTCATGGGATCTACTTAATATGTGATACTTATCTTTAAGTTCTTGGCTTATTTCACTGAACATAATGCCCTCTGGTTCCATCATTGTTGTTGGGAAGGACTGGATTTAATTATTTTTTATGGCCGAATAATATTCCATTGTGGACATATACAGCATCTTTTTTATCCATTCATCTGTTGATGAACATTGAGGCTGATTTCATATTTGGGTATTGTGAATAATACTGATAACAATGTGATTTTAATCACATACATAAGCTGTACAGTTTTGGTCCTGTTCCTCCTATGTTTTATGTTTTTGATGTCACAATTTACATCTTTTCAGTATTTGTATCCCTTAAGAAATTACTGGAGGGCGGAGCAAGATGGCCAAATAGGAACAGCTCCAGTCTCCAACTCCTGGCACGAGCGACACAGAAGACCGGTGATTTCTGCATTTTCAACTGAGGTACTGGGGTCATCTCACTAGGGAGTGCCAGACAATCGGTGCTGGTCAGTTGCTGCAGCCCGACCAGTGAGAGCTGAAGCAGGGCGAGGCATCACCTCACCTGGGAAGCGCAAGGGGGAAGGGAATCCATTTTCCTAGCCAGGGGAACTGAGACACACAACACCTGGAAAATCGGGTAACTCCCACCCCAATACTGCGCTT
>NW_016804209.1:3004958-3040115 GCF_001698545.2 Rhinopithecus bieti | reverse complement strand
GGGGCCTATCATGGGGAGGGGGGAGGGGGGAAGGATAGCATTGGGAGTTATACCTGATATAAATGATGAATTGATGGGTGCTGACGAGTTGATGGGTGCAGTACACCAACATGACACAAATATACATATGTAACAAACCTGCACGTTATGCACATGTACCCTAGAACTTAAATTATAATAAAAAAAAAAAGAAATTATTGTAGCTTTAGTCATTTTTAATAGTTTTGACCTTTAACTTTTATACTAAAGACATGATTAACTTACCCATTGCCATTACAGTGTTAGAGCATACTGGATTTTAAAACATTCTTACTTTTAGCAGTAAGGTTTATATTTTCATGTTACTAATTACCGTTTTTCTCCATCTTGAAGAACTACCTTTGAAATATTTAAAATGCAAGTATAGTGGTGATAAACTCTCAACTTTTGCTTGTCTTGTGAAGTCTTTTCAATCCTTCATATTTGAAAGACATGATTTCTGGGTATAGTATTCTTCGTTGGCTTCCCCTTGCTAGGTCTTGAATATATCATCTTACTCCTTTCTAGCCTACAAGCTTTTGGATGAAAAAAATCTGCTGATAATATCATTGGGATTTCCTTGTATATAACAATTTGCATTTCTCTAGCTGCTTGAAAAACTCTTTGTCTTTAACTTTTGACAATTTGAGTATGATGTTTCTCAATGTATGCCTCTTTGGAGTCACCTTATTTGGTGCTTTGAGCTCCTGAAGTCAGGATTTCTATTTCCTTACACGGGTGTGGGAAGTTTTCTTTCATTATCGCTTTGAATATGGTTAATGTGACTTTCTCTCTTCTGGTACATCAGTAACACATGTGATATACAGCCTGATGCTGTTCCATATGTCTCTTAAGCTACTTTCAGTATTTTCCGTTCTTTTCTATTTTTGTCCCTTAGATTGAATGCCTTTAACTGGCCTGCTTTTGAGTTCACTGATCCTTTCTTCTGCTTGATCTAGCCTGCTGTTGAACCACTTTGTTGGATTTTTAGTTTCAGTTATAGTATTCTTCAGTGCTATAATTTCTATTTGGTACTTTTTAAAATTTTCTATCTCTTCTTTGAAATTCTTAGTTTATTCTTACATTGCTCTCCTGACCCCAGTGAGCATCTTTATTACCTTTATTCTGAATTCCCTTTCAAGTAAATCACATAGCTCCACATCACTTGGGTTGAATTTGGGAGATTTATATTGTTCTTAAATGGAAATATATATCCCTGTTTCCTCATTTTCTTTGACCTTCTGTGTTGGTTTCTACACATTAGATAACTGCCTCTGCCAGTTTTTTTTTTTTTTTTTTTTTTTTTTTTTTTTTTTTTTTTTTTTTTTTTTTTTTTTTTTTTGTCCCTCCTGGAAAGGCTTGTTCAAATGACGAGCATTCCACTATTTCAACTTCCATCTGATATGACATCCTAAACCTCTTAGGTCTTGGAGTAGAGGGAAGTAGACATACATAAGTCTCCCTCGACCACAGGAAAAAGTGGTGATTTTATACAAGTTTGTAAGCATTTCTAGGGACCTCATGCCCCAGGAGCAATGCATAGAAGGGACTCAAAAATGCAGCAACCTGTTACTTCCTGGAATGGGTTTATGGCACACTGTTCCAGTGGCTATTTGGTGATCTGGTTTCTAATATGCACTGGGGAGAAAGGGGGAAGACAGACAGCCCACTGGTAGCCTCAGAAACACATTGGCTTTTCCAGAGCTCTCTCCCTGGCTCACACTACTGATAAAGGCAGGCCCATTAATCCCACCTGGAATGAGTTTGTCCTCATGTTGAGTGCCCCACCTTTTACAGTTTTAACACAAGGGGCTCCATCCTAAACCTCCTAGCTCTGGGAGTAGAGAGGACTAGGCATATACAACACTCTCTAGGCCACAGAAAACAGTGGCAGTTTTATATGAGCCTGCACACTCTTCCAGGGACTTCATTCAGTGGAGGAATGTAGAGAAGGGGCTCTAAAATGCAGTTCCCTGTTCATTCCCAAATGGGGTTTGTGCCATGCATTGAGTTCCTAAACTCTCATAGCTACCACTTGATTGACTGCATCCTAAAAACCTTCCAACTGTAAGGAACAGGAGAAGGCACACATGAGTCTCTCTAGATTACAGAACAAATAGGTGGTTTTCAGTGGGAGTCTAAGCACTTCCAGGGGCTCCATCCTCAGAGTGCCATGAAGAAACGAGGCTGGAATGCACAGTTCCCATTTTCTTTCTAGGAGGGGTTTTCTGTACTTTCTTCCAGTGATTGACTGTTTGAAAGCCTTGCTTCTAATGAGTTTGCATCAGTGAGCTAATAGAGTAGACAAAGAGTAACCCTCCTATAGTCTGAGCCACAGCATGATATTTTCTGAGCCTTTCTTCCAGCTTACCCCAGTAAGAAATCTAGGTCTATTCATGTGTCCTTGAAGAAGTTGTCTCACACACCAAGTGCCACAAATTCTATAGCTCCCACTAAAGACACTTTCTCCCAGTGAGCTAGCTATTGGAGTCAGTGGGGCTTTGCATTCCTGAATGTCCCTAAGCCTCAGAAAACAAACAGGTGGGCTCACTTTCAGCAGGTACCTCCCTAGGGTCAGAAGCTACCACCTGAATACCAGTATATGCAATTGTCCCAGATCATCTGCCTTTCTTAATGCAGAGAGAGTGGGAGATTAACACATACACACTCAACTTCACTGTGAAGGTGGAGGAACTAGAATACGCAATTAACACCTCAACCTTTCCAACTAGATCTTCTGCCTTACTTGTCTCAGGGTTCTGACAAGACATGGCATATCCTACTCTTCAGAGGGCCATCAAAAGGAGAGACAAAGTTTTGGGCAAACACAAAGAAGCCACATCCACCTCAAAATCTTCAGCCAAATCAATTGGTGAGAGTCTTTTCCTTCAGTCATTTAGATTCTATTTGAAAAAGGTTAACATTGCATAGTAAAGGCAGAAGTCTTCAATCTGCAAGCCAAGTTGTGTATTTCTGAGTATTTTTTAACGTATTTTTGCTTTTCTCCCTATTTGATATATTCAAGAAAAAAATTTCATTTGGGTTACAGGATATTCATTGTGCAACATAACTTACTTGACTCATTGTATAAAACTGCATCATTCTCTTTGAGCCACATTTTGATCTGGTTTGAGTTTTTTTGCCAACATTTCCTCCATTGGCCTGATCTTGGTTGGAATGTGAGAAAGTTCTTTCTGCTCTAGTGTACCAGAAGTGACCTGGCATTATTGCAAGACAGCAACAGAGCTGAACAAGGCCAATCAGTAAGGAAGATGGCAAGCTTTCAAATATTGACATATCTCTTTTATTCTTCTGACTGAGACCAGGTCTCATACCCACCTCTTCCTAGGAAATCCATGGTATTAGTCTGTTCTCATTAATAAAGACATACCTGAGACTGGGTAAATTATAAAGAAAAAAGAGGTTTAATGGACTGACAGTTCCACATGGCTGGGGAGGCCTCACAGTCATGGCAGAAGGTGAAGGAGGAGCAAAGGTACCTCTTACATGGTGGCGGGCAAAAGAGTGTGTGCAGGGGAACTGCCCTTTATAAAGCCATTAGATCTTGTGAGACTTATTCACTATCATGAGAGCAGCATGAGAGAAACCTGTACCCATGATTCAGTTACCTCCCGCTGGGTCCCTCCCACAACATGTAGGGATTGTGGGAGTTACAATTCAAAGTGAGATTTGGGTGGGGACACAGTCAAACCATATCATTCACACTTGCCAATATCTCCCAACTATTACATCGATGTCTAAAATACTGATGCTCCGATGTATCTTATTTTCTGAATGAATATTTCTCCATTTTGTTCCCTGCTTTTCTCTTAAGCTTATTACAATGATCACAAGTTGAAGAGAGAGAGTAATGTAAGAATCAGTCTGAAGTTTAAACTATAGCCCTGATACTGGAATCTACAAACAGAATATCTGAGTTATGGATAAATAAACATTCAGATTCTGAATCACAAGACATAGATCTAGGGCATCTGATTTTCTATCAATATTTAATCAAGGAAGAAGCAGGCAGATGAAATTGGAGCCAGAATTTCAAACTATAGGGAAATAAAGCAAGATGGAAGGAGAACTTTGATCAAGTGTTGTTCTAGTACTAAAACATTACTGACATTATTCATTCATCCATGTAGCAAACATGTTTTGAAAGTTTACTCTAGGTCTGGCACCAAATTGTATAAATATTATCCTCATTTTATCTTTGAGAAATCAGAGCTGCAGTTTTAAATACTAATTCACCCAGTGTCCACAGGATTTCAAATCGAATTTATACAACAAAACCATGTTCTTTATCTTATGGCAAAGTTTGGAAGGAAGTAAAAGAATATAACCAGGATACAAGAGAAAGGATGAGAGGGAAGACTTTGTTGAGAGAAAAACACCTAGTCCCACAATAGCCTAAGTCTCCTAAAGAAAAACTTGAATTCACATTATATTATCATCCAACAACCTTTTCATATGCTTTATAGACAGTTAGTTTTTCCATAATATTCTATTCATTCATTTACCAGTTAAAATTTTCTATAAAGTCAACAACCAATATTAAATATTTTCTAGCACAAATCACTATGGTTCCCAAGATAATCACAGGTCATCCTTAAAATGATTTTATTTTCATAAATTTGAAAATGTGTGGTTATCATTCTTTAAAATGATGTTTAATTATATAGGCTGACATTTTTATTGGTGAAATGAAATGATTTGATGTGTAGAATTTTCTTCCAAATAATATGAGGGTATAGAGGATATATGATAGGACATCAGTTGATAATTAGTGAGCTGGCTAATAAATACACAAGGATTTATTTTGTTTCTTACTCTAAATAGTGAAAGATGAATCACCATGTTTGGGCGTGAGTTTTCTCTCCAAGGAAGTATTAAACATATTCTTCGATAATTCTTCAACTTCTTTCTATTTCAGAATTTAAAACTCCACCAGATGCATATTGTCCTTATAGTAGAATCTCCTACAGTTGAGAGTGAAGCCCACCAAATGGTGAATCCCTTCTGGGTTCTGCAAGGAACAAAATGATGTGCTTGTAAATGGAGATGTTGGAGATGTCTACAGGTATGTACTCACAGACTCAAAATCTTCAATTGTTTAGGATTCAAGAGTAAAGGAGTAGATTTTTTTTGTTGTTATTTCTTGTCTTCCTGGAGATCAGAATTAAGAAATTCTTAGTTTGAAATGTACTGACATCTTCTAAGATGATCCGGGTAGCAGAATCCACTCTCTCAAGCAGAAGATGAGTAACACCTGAGGCTGATCCTTCCCAGAAATAAACCCCAGAAGCTGCCACATCTGGAAGGAGTTTCCAAACTGACCATCAGTGATGTGGTACTTGCTATTGATGGTCACCTGCAGAAGAAGGTGAACCATGTCAGCGCTATATTTTTTGGCCGGAGGGATATAAACGTACCCTCCCAACATCGTGGTCTCAAAGCCAGTTGTCAGAGCCCTTTACAGAAATTGATTAACCCAGAGACACCACCCACCCTGGTGTCTTCTCATAACTTGATTAAAAAATGGACTTTAAGCCCTACTCCATGTGTTCCCCACAGGGCATGCGAAAGTTCTCAGAGGGAACAGCTCAGACCTGTTGCTGAAGATAGTAGTTAATATTTCCAAGTCCAATTTGTTCCTAGAGTTCTTGTAACCTGTTCTTTCAAAATATACTGCAATTTCCATGCTCCCTTAAGCAAAGAAAACAAAACAAAAATAACATACTTTTGCACTTAGATTCCCTTGAGTAGGTTAATTATAGGTATAACATATTTTGAATATGTAAAAACACAATGATTATAAGTATCTGTCATAATAATTATTTTGATAGTACTTTTATTGTGTGAATTTCTCTTACATGTCTAAGTTCACTTTATAGTCTCAGAACCCTGTAAGAAAAGTACTATTGTACCTTCTGTCTCCCACCAACAATGTATAAGTATTCCTTTTTCTCTGCATCCTTGAGAGCACATTATTTTTTGACTTTTTAACAATAGCCATTCTAACTCATGTGAAATGGTATCTTACCGTGGTTTTGGTTTGTGTTTCTCTAATGGTCAGTGAGGTTCAGTTTTTTTTTTGTACATTTGTTGGCTGCATGCATATCTTCTTTTGAAAAGCATGTGTTCATGCCCTTTGCCCAGTTTTTCATGGGGTTGCTTGCTTTTTTCTTTTAAAATTAAGTTTCTTATATATTTTGGATATTAGACCCTTGCTGGATGCGTAGTTTGCAAATATTTTCTCCCATTCTGTAGGTTGTCTGCTTACTCTGTTGATAGTTTCTATTGCTGTGTACAAGCACTTTAGTTCAATTGAGTCCCACTAATCAATTTTTTGTTTTGTTGCAGTTGCTTTTGGCATCTTCAACAGAAAAGGTCTATGTCTAGAATGGTATTTCCTAGGGTTTCTTTCAGGGTTTTTGTAGTTATAAGGTCTTACATTTAAGTCTTTAACCCATCTCGAATGGATTTCTGTATATGGTATAGGAGGGGATCCAGTTTTCAATCTTCTGCATATGGCTAGTTATTTCAGTACCATTTGTTGACTTGAGAGTCCTTTCCTCCATTGCTTGTTTTTGTCAGCTTTGTCAAACATCAGATAGTTGTAGATATGTGGCTTCATTTCTGGAATCTGTATTCTGTTCCATCATCTATGTGTCTATATTTGTACCAGTACCATGATGTTTTGGTTACTGTGGTCTTGTAGTATAGTTTGAACTCAGGTAATGTGATGCTTCCAGTTTTGTTCTTTATGCTTAGAATTGCTTTGGCTGTTTGGGCTCTTTTTTGGTTCCTTATGAATTTTAGAATCATTTTTTCTAGTTCTGTGGAGAATGTCATTGGTAGTTTGATAGGAATAACAGTGAATCTGTAAAATGCCCTAGGCAGTAATGCCATTTTAACAACCTTGATTTTTCCTATCCATGAGTATGGAATGCTTTTTTCCATTTGTTTGTGTCATCTCTGATTTCTTCAAGCAGTGTTTTGTAATTTTTTTTTCTTTTTTTGAGATAGAGTCTCAATCTATCCCCCAGGCTGGAGTGCAGTGGTGTGATCTCGGCTTGCTGCAACCTCCATCTCCCAGGTTCAAGCAATTCTCATGCCTCAGTCTCCTGAGTAGCTGGGATTACAGGTGCCTGCCACCACACCTGGCTGATTTTTGTATTTTTAGTAGAAATGGGGTTTCACCATGTTGGCCAGGCTGGCCGAGAACTCCTGACCTCAGGTGATCCACCTGCTTCAGCCTCCCAAAGTGCTGGGATCACAGATGTGAGCCACCATGCCTGGCCTGTAATTCTTATTGCAGAGATCTTTTACTTTTCTCCTTAGTTGTATTCCTAGGGATGTTTTTCTTTTTGTGGTGATTGTGTTCCTCATTTGGCTCTGGGCTTGTTTTTTGTTGGTGTATAGGAATGCTACTAGTTTTTGTATATTGATTTTGTATGCTGAGACTTTGCTGAAGTTTTTTTTTAAATCAGCTTAACAAGTTTTTGGGCGGAGACTGTGGGGTTTTCTAGATATGGAATTGTGGCATCTGCAAACAGGCACTTTTTCTCTTTCTATTTGGATGCCTTTTATCTCTTTCTTATGCCTCGGTGCTCTGGCTAAGACTTCCAGTACTATGTTGAATAGGAGTGGTGAGAGTGGGCATCCTTGTCTTGTTCTGGTTTTCAAGGGGAATGCTTCCAGCTTTTGCCCAACCCATATGATGTTGCTTGTGGGTTTGTCATAGATAGTTCTTATTATTTAAAGGTATGTTCCTTCAATGCCTAGATTGTTGAGGGTTTTAAACATGAATGGATGCTGAATTTTATCAAAAGCCTTTTCTGCATCTACTGAGATAATCATGTGGTTTTTGTTTTCAGTTCTGTTTATGTGATTAACCACATTTATTGATTTGCATTTGTCGAAGCAACCTTGCATCCCTGGAATAGAGCCTACTTGATTATGGTAGATTAGCTTTTTGATGTGTTGCTGGATTTGGTTTGCTAGTGAGGATTTAGTGAGGATCTTTGCATCTATGTTCATCAAGGATATTGGTATGTTTTCTTTATGGTGTCATTGCACATGAGAGGGTCTCTTGAAGACAGCATACAGTTGGGTCTTGCTCTTTTATCCAGGTTGCCATTCTGTGCCTTTTAATTGGGGGAAATAGCCCATTTACATTCAAGGTTAATATTGACATGTGTGGATTTGATCCTGTTGTGTTGTTAGCTGGTTATTATGGAGACTTGATTGTGTGGTTGCTTTATAGTGTCATTGGTCTATGTACTTAACTGTTTTTATGTGGCTGTTAATGGTCTTTCCTTTCCATATTTAGCACTCCCCTTAGGACCTCTTGTAAAGCGGGTCTGAAGGTAATGAATTCCCTTAGCATTTGCTTGTCTGAAAAGTATCTTATTTCTCCTTCGCTTATGAATCTTAGTTTGGCCACATATGAAATCCTTGGTTGGAATTTCTTCTTTTTAAAGAATGGTGAATATAGGCTCCCAATCTCTTCTGGCTTGTAGGGTTTCTGTATAAAGATCTGCTTTTAGCCTGATGGGGTTCCCTTTGTAGACAACCTGTCCTTTCTGTCTAGCTATCTTTAATATTTTTTTTTCTTGTTGACCTTGGAGAACCTGATGACTATGTGTCTTGGGGATAGTTGTCTTGTACAGTATCTCACAAAGGCTCTCTGCATTTTTTGAATTTGAATGTTGGCTTCTCTAGTGAGGTTAGGTAAATTTTGGGGGCCAGTATTGTGAAATATGTTTTCCCAAGTAGCTTGTTTTACCTCCCTCTCTTTGAGAGACGCCATTGGGTCATAGATTTGGTCTCTACATTATTCCATATTTCTCCAAGGTTTTTTTTTTTTTCATTTCTTTTTCTTTATTTTTGTCTGAGTTAGTTTGGAGAACCAGTTTTGAGCTCTGAGATTCTTTCCTCAGCTTGGTCTATTCTGCTGTTAATAATTGCAATTATATTAGGAAATTCTTCTAGTCTGTTTTTCAGCTCTATCAGAATAGTTTGTTTTTTTCTTAAAATGCCTATTTTATCTTCAGCTCCTGTATCATTTTTTGTTGTAATCCTTATATTCCTTAAATTGGATTTGACTTTCTCCTGAATCTTGATAATCTTTGTTCCTATTCATATTCTGAATTTTACCTTGGTAATTTCAGCCATTTCAGCTGGTTAAGAAACATTTCTGGAGAAGTAGTACAGTCATTTAGAGGAAAGAAGACACTCTGTGTTTTTTAGTTGCCAGAGTTCTTGTGCTGGTTCTTTCTATTTGTGTGGCTTTAACTCTGGTGTAATTTGAGTATAGTCTGTTAACTTCCTTTCTGCCCATTTTCAGAGGACTAAAGCTTTGTCCTGGGTCTTTATTTGTAGCTGAATTCTTGTCCTTGGACAAGATACAGAATGGTATATTAGCAAAGTTTTTTTGATGTTGAAGTTTGGGCCGTGATCCAGTAGATGGTGCTTAAGTGTAATGTCCAATAGGTAGGCTCTTTCTCAGCCTCATGGCTCCTGTCTATTTCCTCACATTTGCAGCCATGTTCCTTCTCAGTGTTTTGAAAGTGTGGACTCCTTTCCCACTCAAGTTCTGGATGGAGATCTGAGCTTGGCACTCCTGAGCTGCATATCACAGCCCTAGGGCAAGCTCAGGCTTTATGTTTTCTCCCCAGTTTGGAGGCAGCAGGGGAAGGGACCTTGGTTGTGGCAATGGGCAAGGGCCTTTTACTTGTCTCTTGTGGCTTCACCCCAGAGAAGCACAGAGCCGCTACTAGTTGAAGTGATCAGGCAGGGCTGTAGTGTGTGTTGTGACACCATGCTGGGGGGCCCTCCCTTGTGATGAGCAGGAGACAGGAGGCTCACGGGGAAGACAGACTGGCCTCTTCTCTCCTGCAGTGTGTAGGAGATGTAAGTAAAGTACTCGGGGTCTTTGTTCCTTCCCCAGTTTGAGGGCAGCAAGTGTAGTACCACTGCAGTAGCAGTGGCAGAGGGGTTTTCAGTTGCCTCTGGGAACTTCACCCCAAAGAAATGCAGAGCTGCTGCCAAAGGGAACACTGAGCCAAGAGTGGGTTGGCTGCATTGTGAGCCCGAGCCAGGGGTCCTATTTGAAGGGCAGGTGTTGGAGTCTCACAGGTAAGAGAAACTGGGCTTCTCTCTGTATGGTGACTGTGGTGTGCTGGAGGCATGAGTAATGATCTTAGGGTCTTTATTCCTTCCCCAGTCTGAGGGGAAGTGGCAGTGGCAGAGTGGCTGTCAGTTTTCTCTGGAAGCTCCATGCCTTCTCTTCAACTAATCTGTCTTTTTTGAGCTGAATTTTCAGTGATCCTTCAGAGGGCCCCTAGACCCTAGTCATATTAAGAAAACCCAAGAGTACAGAATTAGGTTATAATGGAGAGAAATATTGCTTTGTTTTGAAGCTTTCTTTTGTAACAGGACCCAATTGGAGACACTGGTTATTTTGTCAAGGCTTTGACTGGAATGTTATAATTTTAAAAAACTGAGATTTGTTTATGAAACTGACAGAAGCCTTTTGGATAACACTGTCCCCATACCTTGTTCTTACAGTTTATTTACAGGTTCCTTTGCAGGTTTCTGAGTAAAGAATGTCACTTTCTGACAGGCATAGGCCCTGATGGTTGTTTGCCATCAGGCACAAAGGTTGTTGAAGGCCTGTCTTGAACTACAATCCAGAAGGATCTGTAGATTGCCACTGCAATCTGAAGATGCCTCAGAGACACGGGAAAAACTAATCTGTAGATGGATTACTCCAGACAGTAACCTTTGCTTCTGTTCTCTTTCTATAGAAATGCCACTTATTAGAAAACTAATTACCTACATCATATATAGGGGCCTAGCACATCTGCAGTGCTACCTCCTGGAATAGGACATGACTGTTTAACTGAACTGATCTCTTCTCAGTACTGAAAAACTTACTGAAAACAGATATAAGAGGATCTATTTAAATGTGCTTTTTTTCTATTATTCCCAATTTGTTTTCCATTCCTTTTCTATCTGTATTTCAATACCTCTAACCCAAATCTCTCCAAAGCTATCAGCTTGGCTTTTTGTATGTGACACTTGTTTAAAGTTTCAAAGTGGTAACTGAAGAAAATCAAAATATTTTACCGCTAAATACATTTCTTTGACACATTTCAAAATGGCTGCTGCTTGGCCAGTAGGCAGAAGTGGCGTTGCAAAGCTGTCTTAAGTGGGGAAAATTTGCATCAGTGGAGAATCTCCATTAATGCACCCATGCCCTATTCCCCTACATATGCCCTTCCTTAGATGCAGGAGAGATTGAGAATCTGACAATATTAAAGATGTGAAAAGAAACATTTACTATCAATTCACATTAAGGGGTGTTCCATTTACATAAAGAGGCCACCTTTGCTAGCCAAGCTTCTTCTTTCTGTCTCTCTTAACCCGTGTTGCAACTAAACCTATTTTACCTGTTTCTGACCATGCACTGAGTCTGCATTCTTTACTGTTGTCTCAGAGAATATATGAGTTTCTGTAAATCATTCAGAAGTTGGTCTTCATCCTGAAGTTTCTTGTGTATATAAGTTAACAAATCAATATGCCTTTTCTCCTATTAATCATGCCTAGAGCCTCCTAAAGTGTGGCCCCCATACAAGCTATACATTGTTTGGCCCCAAAATGGTGGGACATATCAAAGTGGGGGAGCTACAAATCATAGGTAGATTCAGAGATTTTCTTATTGGAAATTCATTGAAAGAGTTAAGCCTTGTCTAAAGACTTGCAGTCAGAAGGAAGAAATGCTTGTGTTAACATAAGGTGGGTTGTGGAAGCCATGCTTCTTTTTATGTAAATGAAACCTCCAGGTAGCAGCCTTAGAGTAGAAAATAAAAGATGGTAAATGTCTCTTTTCAGACCTTAAAGGTGTCAGGCTCTTATTTAATCTCTCCCAGATTTGGAAAAGGCCTGGAAAGGGAAGGAGATTGTCTACAGATACCATTTTTTCCACTAAAGATAGCTCTGAAGTCCATTTCAAAATATGTCAAAGAAATATATTTTGGAGTAAAATATGTTGATATTTTTCAGGGTCTGCTACCTGTCATGTGATGCTATACTAGAGTGATACTGGAATTTGGTATATTATTGCCGCAAAGAGTCCTTTTTGCCTGTCTTATGATCTCTGTTTCAATGTTAATGATTGAACAGTTGTGCCTAAATTCCAAAAGGGTGGGGTATAATGAGGCCTGTCCAACTTGCCTTCTCATTATGTACTGGAATTTCGCTTTTCAGGTTTATCTGGGGTCTCCTTGGCCAGGAGGGAATCCATTCAGTCTGTTGGGGGGCCTAGGATTGTATTTTTGGTTTACACCTCAAGTTGAAAGTCCACTGCAAGTTACTTACCAAGCTCTGCTGACTTCATTCAGAAATGTGGAACCAGGATAAATGCAATCCTTTCACTTCCTAGGCCTGCAGAAGAAATGCTCTCCCTTCCAAAGTCTGTAGAGGAAGTGCTCCCACTTCTGAAGTCTGAAATTGAAGTGATCTCTTTAGGTTTGCAACTGGTCCCATCTCCAGATTCTCATTGAAATCATCCCAGGAATCTCTGGGAAATGTAGCTGCAGGGCCCCAGGTTGCTGCTGTGGATCTCTCATTCAAATTTTTTAATTGAAAAAGTGTGAAGAGTTCTATCATGTGTGATCTCCATGATATATGCTGGAAGGGCTGTGCCCTTTTATTTCACCTGGTTTCTGCTCTCTGGGAGCCTAATGCCAGACTTCCCATGTGTGATGTGGAAGGTGAGAGCTTGGGAAAAGTCCAGGAAAAGCATAACTATTAACTTAGAGGAGGCAGAAGAGGAAGATGGAAGGTTTAGTCACATTCCGGGTTTATGGCACACTTTCTCAATCAATTTCTATAAAGCCTCTATGTTTTTTTTCTTCTGTTTATCTCTATTCCTTACTCCCACTCACCTCTCTACTCAAAGGTACCATGTAATGTGTCTGAAATAACTGCATGCATGATATGAGTATGACATGTTTTATGATTTTCATTTGTGCTTGTGTTTTTTTTACATTAATGGCATTGATCCATAACTCTTTCTGTTTTGTATGCATTTCCCTCTAATGTAAATATATATAAATAGCATATCTATAATATTACATAATATTTAATGGACACATAATAATTGGACATATTGATGGGGTGCAATATGATGTTCTAATACATGTATACATTGTGTCATGATGAAATCATGGTAATTAGCATATTTAGCACCATAAACATTTATCATTTGTTGCAAGAACATTCAAAATCCTTCCTTCCAGCTCTTGGCAATACACATTATTTTTAGCTGTAGTCACCCTATTGGGCAGTGGAGTACCAGAACTTATTCTTCCTATGTGACTGTAACATTGTGCTTGTTGCTCAGCCTCCCTCCATCTCCCCCACCCCTTTTTCTCCCTAGTCTGTGGTAATCACTATTCTACTCTTAACTTCTATGATATGTTTTCTTCTGATTCCACATATGAGTGAATTTGGCAGTTTTCATGACATAATTGTTACCTTGTGCTGTGCCTTCAGCACCTACTGTTCCAGCACATGCCTCTGGTGTCCTGCGTAAACTTGGCACTCTCTGTGGGAAGCCTTTTCTTTTTCTTTTGGCCTGTGCTTGGGCAGGTAGATGGATCTGCAAATTAAATCCACTGGGGATCACTACTTAGCCCAGATGATGGGAACTGGAGACTAAATATCCTTGTGTTCTACATGCTAAGGTGGGATTACTCTTAGGCATGTACAAAACTGCCTCCTTATGCTGTCTAGTGGAATTATGCTCCCTTTCTTCACAGGCAACCTGCCAACAACACACCTTTTTATTGATTCTCAAAGTGTCCTGGGTTTACTGTTCCACTCCCGCACTGGTGATTCTTTATATCATCTTCTAAATCAAAATAAGCCACCAGAATACAAATCCTTGTCTTGGGCCTGCTTTTAAAGAAACCCAACCTAAGTCTTTTTAACTTACCAGTTCCACGTGTGAAGGACGTTTGATTCCCTCCTCCTCCTGGTTATTATAAACACTGATGTGATGAATACCTTTCTGGACATCCCCTATAGATTAGCAGAACTTGCTGGGATTTATGTATCAGGGATGGGATCTGCAGAGGGGCAGATCATAGATGTACTTTATTATTCTTTTGGCACTGCCAGATTTCTGTCCTTTTGTACAGAAGAATTCCTACTTTCCTGATATCCTGATTGACACTTGGTGTTAGTCACCTTCAAATGTTTGACAGTTTTAGTATCTAAGATGATAGCTCAGGGTTCTTTTCATTTTCACTTCTCTGATTCCCAGTGAATGCGGGTGAGTATGTTCTTCACATACCTATTGACCCTTCACATTTCCATTTGTGCGTTAAATGGCAAGGTTTTAAGAAAGAACTCCTTCTGCCAAATTAGTCAGGACACACAGGCGAAGAGAGATGGATTAAATTTCAGATCTTGCTAGAAAACCTTTGGCCAAGGTGGGGATGAGACAGGGGCAGAGGAAGTAATTCCAGCATGTAGGATTGTGATCTGGACCATTTTTGACAGTGTATGGGAGAGGGATTTTCAATGGATTATGGTCATTTTTCTCCTTGATTGTTGGAAACTTGATGCCTGTAATTAAGATGTTACAATACAGATTAGCACACGTATAATTCTGAGATTGCCTCTATTATTATTGCCAAAGTGACAGAGATCTTTGTGGATGTCTAGTAAGCACTGTCATGGAAAAACCATGAGATTAGGAGACTTATGGCTAAAAGAGAGTAAGACCAGGGTCCAGAATCCTGGTGTTCAAGGGCCAGAACACTTGAGATTGTAGGGTTGGGGTGTCAGTGGGTTGAGAATACCCTACAGCCTCCAGCAGGGTGGTCATCCAGACTTTCAAGCCAAAGTCTGACCCCATCCAAGTTTTACATGTGGAAGGAAAGCAATACTGGGGAATACTTGAACTGTCACTGAGCACTCCCTTACCGTACAAGTGAGAGATATAGCAATAAACTGGGGTAATAATAGTGTTACCGAAAAGAAAGGCTCCCTCTTCACTGTGACACATGCAAGTTGAAAGCGTGCTATTTGTGTTTTTAAAACACTTAAAGTGTCAGAGCTAGTTATGTCTTGTTTAAAGATTCTAACATGTGCTAACTCACTTTTATGTCAAAATTCTGTGTTTAGTAATTAATTCTTGGTCCACAAAGAGCGGAGAGTGGCACTGATGACATACTCCCAAAATTTTATCATTTTTTGCTCTTAACTATAAGTTATTGAATTTCCTGATTTTGCTTTTTATTTCTGAACATAAATGAATAATAAAGGTATATACAACTAAAAAACGAAAACAAAACAAAAAGCCTCCTTTATTTGTGCAAAGGCACAAAGAAAGGAGTAAAACCTCTCCCTTTCCTGAATGTCCCTGAAGAAGGATTCTATGAGAGCACTGGCTCCAAAGTGAAATTTTTTTGCTTAATGTATTTGTTTTAAAATCTGTTTACCAGGACTTCTGGTTTCTACTCCAACAAGTAAAATTTGGGGCTATCCTTTCCATCTTCTTACCAAGGGAAAAACTGAATAAACTGAAATAAACAATCTTCTGAAATCCATCATAGAATTGAGGTCACAGGAAAACTGCTGGCCTGAGAAGAGGAGAGACAGACAGGTAAAATACAGAGAGTGACAGTTTATCCTCAATCTTAGGGACTAAAACTCAGGATTAGAAGACCACAGCTGAAGCCAGTATTTTTTAGCAACACGTAACTCAATTCATGAAAACTTGAGTCTCAGTGTAGATAAGCTTGAGAGTTTAAAACTCTTAGGGGCTCAGTCTCAGGGGGTCTTTACACTTTTGTGTTTTACCTCCAGGAGACCCACCAAGTTCTCACTGTGAAAATTGGAGTATAATCCCTTCATGCTTCTGGCAGAGGGAGGATAAAAATAACCACTGTAACGTAAGCCCAGAGCAGCCTGCCCTTACCCTCTCCTTGAAAGGAAATTACAAGAGCCTAACTAATGTCAGGTAAGAAAAACATTCAATCCATTCAACTCCATCCCCCTCTAGCTTTCCTGCTTCACTTAAGTGGGGAAAAGCTGAGAAGCACTTTCAAAGGTCATAGCCCAGGACACAGGCTCAGTGGAAGATAGCGACCCAATCGTAGGACTATAGAATGCTCTTTTCCCCATACCTTACAGCCACATCAACAGGACTACTGTAAATAATGGAGAATTGCAATTGAAAAATTGAAAGTTTCAGAATTTATTTAAGAATGAGTTCCTAGAGGAACTTAAAAACACAAGGGGTGACACAAAGACACTAAGCGAAATTGAAGCCTCAGACACCTATAGGTACAAGAAACAGTAAGCACAGTATAATTCCTAGCCAGGTAAACATAACCGTCACACTAAACGCCAACCTTTGTGAGTACATGTAACCCAAGACGTAATATCCAACTTCTAACATAAAATGACATGAAATGCTAAAATGTAAGAAAAGACAAGTTGAAACTACGTATCATAATCTAATTCAGATATGGCAGAGATTTGAGGATTGTCCTACCAGGAGTTTAAAATAACAATGGTTAATATGCCCAAGTCTCTAGTGGAAAAGTGGACAACATGCAAAATAGATGAATAATATAAGCATTTAGGTTAAAACTTAAAGAAGAAATCAAAAGTCAGTGTTAGAAATAAAAAACACTGTAATGGAAATAAAGAATGCTTTAGATGGGCTCACCATCATATTATACACGGACAAGGAAAGATTCAGTGACATTGAAAATATGTCAATAGAAAGTTCCCTGGCTGGGCGCAGTGGCTCAAGCCTGTAATCCCAGCACTTTGGGAGGCCGAGACAGGCAGATCACGAGGTCAGGAGATCAAGACCATCCTGGCTAACACGGTGAAACCCCGTCTCTACTAAAAAATACAAAAAACTAGCCGGGCGAGGTGGTGGGCACCTGTAGTCCCAGCTACTTGGGAGGCTGAGTCAGGAGAATGGCGTAAACCTGGGAGGCGGAGCTTGCAGTGAGCTGAGATCTGGCCACTGCACTCCAGCCTGGGCCACAGAGCGAGACTCCATCTCAAAAAAAAAAAAAGAAAAAGAAAGTTCCCAAACTGAAATTCAAAGAGAGAGAAAAAAACCAGAGTATGCATGAACTGTGAAGTGATTTTAAGAGGTGAATATGTATACATATATATATGTGTGTATATATGTATATGCATGTATGTGTGTATATATATACATATATACATGTGTGTATATGCATGTGTATATATATACATATATACATATGTGTATATGCATGTGTATATATATGTGTGTGTATATACACACACACACGCACACACATGTTGCGGGACTTTTCCTTAGTTCCTTAGTTCACTAAAGACAGGGTCCTTGTTCCATGGCCATGAAAATTTAGGCTCCTAGATGATTTGAAGGGTGAGCAAAGCAGGGTTTTATTGGTAGAAAGGGAAGAAAAGGGGGAAACAGGGACTCTCCACAAGGCCAGAGTCCCTACCAGAGTGCTTCCTGCCTCGCAGTTTAAATCCCAGTTTCCAGATAGAAAGAGGAGGGGCCAGGCTCCTCCCTACTGCAGAAAGCTCCACTTTTTGAGGCACCACCCCAGTGTATAGGCTGATTGGAGTTTTTCTGGGAACCTCTTTGCACTTGCCTGTCCCACATATATATGTGTGTCTGTGTGTGTGTGTGTGTGTGCATGCATATATTATATATAGATATCTATATCTATAAATCTATATCTATGTCTTTATCTATATCCATATAATGGGAATGCCAGGAAGACAAGAGACAATGGATCAAACTAAATATTTGAAATAATAATTGATAACTTATTTTCAAAAAATAAAACACCAGACCTCAGATCCAATCTCAGAGAACAGCAAACAAGATAAGTATGTAATAATCTACACAGAAGAATATTACATTAAACTTCAGAAATTCAGTGACAAAGATAAAATCCTATTTTATGGTTTTTTGATTTTTATTTTTCATAGAGATGAGGGCTCGTTATGTTGACCAGACTGGTCTCAAACTCCTGGCCTCAAGAAATTCTCTCACCTCACCCTCTCAAAATTCTAGGATTATAGGCATGAGCAATTATGCCTGAGCTAAGAGAAAATCTTTTTTTTTTTTTTATTAGACAGAGTCTTTGCTCTGCTGGCCCAGCTGGAGTGCGCTGCGGCCGGATCCAGCTCACTGCAATTCCGCCTCCGGGTTCACCACTCTCTCCTGTCTCAGCCTCCTGAGCCTGGGACTACACGCCGACCACCACCACGCCGGCTAGTATGCCTTGGTATTCTTTCTTTTTAGTACGAGAACCTCCGCGCTCTCCCTCTTCCCATGTAGGATGGCCTCATCTCCTGCCTCGTGATCCGCCGTCTCAGCCATCCCAAAGCGCTGGGATTACAGGCTTCCTTGAGCCACCGCGCCAGGCCCAAGAGAAAATCTTAAAAGAAGTTGAGGGGAGTGGAAACCATTTTACACACGTAGGAAAAGTGATAGAAATTACATTGAATTTCTTATTATAATGCATGGAAACAAGAGAGTGAAGTGAAATATTTCAAATGTTGAAAACATAAGCACACCAATCTACAATTCTGTGTCCAGCAAAATTACTCTTCAAAAGATAAGAATAATTGGGATATTCATTACCTCAAACATTTATCATTTCTTTGTGTTGGGAACATTCAAAGTCTCCTTTCTAGCTATTTTGAAATATACTATAAGTTCTCGTAAACAGTAGTCACTCTATTACGTCATTGAACACTAGAACTTATTCTTTCTATTTTAGCTGCACTTTTGTACCCATTAGCTGACCTCTCTTCATCCCCCATCCTTCCTACCCTTTCCAGTCTCTGGTGGCCACCATTCTATTCTCTACCTTTATGAGATTAGTCTTTTAGCTTCCACATATGAGTGAGAATGTGCAATATTTGTCTTTCTGCGCCTGGCCTACTTCACTTAATGTCATTCCATTACATTCACACTGCTGCAAATGACAGGATTTAATTCTTCCTTATGACTGAAAAACATTCAATTTGTGTGTGTGTGTATATATATATGTATATCATATTTTCTTTATCCATTAATCTGTGGATAGACACTTAGGTTGATTCCATCTCTTGGCTATTGTGAATAGTGATGCAATAAACAAGGTGAGACAGATACCTTTTCCATATACTGTTTTCAGCTGGGTATGGACACTCATGCCTGTAATCCCAGCACATTGGAAGACCAGGGTGGCAGGATTACTTGAGGTTAGCAGCTCGAGATCAGCCCGGGCAGCATAGTGAGACCCTGCCTCTGCTAAAAGTCTGGAAAAGACTTATTTCTGTTTCATTTATGAAGCTTAGTTTTGCAGGATGCAGAATTCTTGGCTGGCATTGTTTTTTTCTTTGGGGAGGCTAAAATAGACCCTCAGTATTTTACAGCTTATATAGTTTCTGCTAAGAAATCTGCAGGTAGTCTGATGGGATTTCCTTTATTGGTGATTTGACCCTTCTCTCTACCTGTCTTTAAAATTCTTCTCTTTAGCATTGACTTTCAATAGCCTAATGACTATATGCCATGGCAATGTTCATCTTTTATAGTATCTTGCATGTTTTCTCTGAATTTCTTATATATAGATGTCTGCCTCTATAGCAAGATCAGATAAATTTTCATGAATTATTCCCTCAAATATGCTTTCCAAATTTCTTACTTTTCTTCTCTTTCAGGAATGTCCATAAATTATAGGCTTGGCCATATTACATATTCTCATGTTTTTTGAAGGCTTTCTTAAGGCTTTTGACTGCATTTTAAAGTTGCTTTAGTGAATTTTCATTTCCAGAAGTTCTGTGTTTTTTGTTTGTTTGTTTTGTTTTGTTTTTTGTTTTGTTTTTTGAGGCAGAGTCTCATTCTGTTGCCCAGGCTGGAGTGCAGTGGCGCTATATCAGCTCATTGTAAGCTCCATCTCCTGGGTTCATGCCATTCTCCTGCCTCAGCCTCCCAAGTAGCTGGGACTACAGGTGCCCGCCACCCGCCTCGTGAATTTTTTGTATTTTAGTAGAGACGGGGTTTCACCATGCTAACCAGGATGGTCTTGCTCTCCTGACCTCGTGATCTGCCTGCCTCGGCCTCCCAAAGTGCTGGGATTACAGGCATGAGCCACCGAGCCCAGCTAGTTGTGTTTTCTTTTAATATAGCTATTTTGTCTTACATATCCTAAGTTATTTTCTTGTTTCTTTAAGTTGATTTTCAAGTTTCTCCTGGATCTCACTGAGCATTTTATAATCCATATTTTGAGTTTTCTATCTGTCACTTCAAAATTTTATTTTGGTTAGGATCCATTGCTAGAGAACTAGTATGATCCTTTGGCGGGGTGGGGGGCAGGGTGTAGCAATGCTCTTTTTTTCATGGTTCAAGAGTTCTTATGCTTGTTCCTTCTCATCTGAAGAAGCTGTCACATCTTACTTTTGAATGTACTTTCATTTGGATGGGACTCCGCTCCTTGAGGTTTTGATTGTAGTATATGTTGAGTAGGGTCTTTTAGTTTTCTTCTGAGTGCTGGTAGGGGCCAAGACTCTGTATGAATTCCTTGGTTATAGATAACCTTAGTGTAGCGGTTTTTTCAACTGATGATTGTCTCTAGGTTGTAGTAGCAGTATACTGGACATGTGAGCAGGTTCACCACATCCTTCAGAAACAGGAGGTGGAGGTCTCAGGAACTTTACCTCATTTCACTGTACTGTGCACTTCTGTCAGCAGGTAACACACTGGGCTTTATAGTTTGATCTCCAGGCCAGTAGATGGTACTTGCGGATAAGAGCCAGCTAAGCACTGTGCAGTTGTGTTAGAAATTGTGACGCAGCTTGACCTCACAGCCAGTAGGTGATGCTTGCAGGAGAGGGTCAGCTGTCGTGGTGGCACTGGGATTTTGCTTGGCCTTTGTTGGGAGCAGGCCCCCCCCAAAATCTGGCCATAAACTGGTCCTAAAACTGGCCATAAACAAAATCTCTGCAGCACTGTAGCATGTTCATAATGTCCCTAACGCCCACGCTGGAAGGTTGTGAGTTTACCGGAATGAGGGCAAGGAACACCTGGCCCACCCAAGGCGGAAAACTGCTTAAAGGCATTCTTAAGCCACGAACATTAGCATGAGTGATCTGTGCCTTAAGGACATGCTCCTGCTGCAGTTAACTAGCCCAACCTATTTAATTCTTCCTTATGACTGAAAAACATTCAATTTGTGTGTGTGTGTATATATATATGTATATCATATTTTCTTTATCCATTAATCTGTGGATAGACACTTAGGTTGATTCCATCTCTTGGCTATTGTGAATAGTGATGCAATAAACAAGGTGAGACAGATACCTTTTCCATATACTGTTTTCAGCTGGGTATGGACACTCATGCCTGTAATCCCAGCACATTGGAAGACCAGGGTGGCAGGATTACTTGAGGTTAGCAGCTCGAGATCAGCCCGGGCAGCATAGTGAGACCCTGCCTCTGCTAAAAGTCTGGAAAAGACTTATTTCTGTTTCATTTATGAAGCTTAGTTTTGCAGGATGCAGAATTCTTGGCTGGCATTGTTTTTTTCTTTGGGGAGGCTAAAAATAGACCCTCAGTATTTTACAGCTTATATAGTTTCTGCTAAGAAATCTGCAGGTAGTCTGATGGGATTTCCTTTATTGGTGATTTGACCCTTCTCTCTACCTGTCTTTAAAATTCTTCTCTTTAGCATTGACTTTCAATAGCCTAATGACTATATGCCATGGCAATGTTCATCTTTTATAGTATCTTGCATGTTTTCTCTGAATTTCTTATATATAGATGTCTGCCTCTATAGCAAGATCAGATAAATTTTCATGAATTATTCCCTCAAATATGCTTTCCAAATTTCTTACTTTTTCTTCTCTTTCAGGAATGTCCATAAATTATAGGCTTGGCCATATTACATATTCTCATGTTTTTTGAAGGCTTTCTTAAGGCTTTTGACTGCATTTTAAAGTTGCTTTAGTGAATTTTTCATTTCCAGAAGTTCTGTGTTTTTTGTTTGTTTGTTTTGTTTTGTTTTTTGTTTTGTTTTTTGAGGCAGAGTCTCATTCTGTTGCCCAGGCTGGAGTGCAGTGGCGCTATATCAGCTCATTGTAAGCTCCATCTCCTGGGTTCATGCCATTCTCCTGCCTCAGCCTCCCAAGTAGCTGGGACTACAGGTGCCCGCCACCCGCCTCGTGAATTTTTTGTATTTTTAGTAGAGACGGGGTTTCACCATGCTAACCAGGATGGTCTTGCTCTCCTGACCTCGTGATCTGCCTGCCTCGGCCTCCCAAAGTGCTGGGATTACAGGCATGAGCCACCGAGCCCAGCTAGTTGTGTTTTCTTTTAATATAGCTATTTTGTCTTACATATCCTAAGTTATTTTTCTTGTTTCTTTAAGTTGATTTTCAAGTTTCTCCTGGATCTCACTGAGCATTTTTATAATCCATATTTTGAGTTTTCTATCTGTCACTTCAAAATTTTTATTTTGGTTAGGATCCATTGCTAGAGAACTAGTATGATCCTTTGGCGGGGGTGGGGGGCAGGGTGTAGCAATGCTCTTTTTTTCATGGTTCAAGAGTTCTTATGCTTGTTCCTTCTCATCTGAAGAAGCTGTCACATCTTACTTTTGAATGTACTTTCATTTGGATGGGACTCCGCTCCTTGAGGTTTTGATTGTAGTATATGTTGAGTAGGGTCTTTTAGTTTTCTTCTGAGTGCTGGTAGGGGGCCAAGACTCTGTATGAATTCCTTGGTTATAGATAACCTTAGTGTAGCGGTTTTTTCAACTGATGATTGTCTCTAGGTTGTAGTAGCAGTATACTGGACATGTGAGCAGGTTCACCACATCCTTCAGAAACAGGAGGTGGAGGTCTCAGGAACTTTACCTCATTTCACTGTACTGTGCACTTCTGTCAGCAGGTAACACACTGGGCTTTATAGTTTGATCTCCAGGCCAGTAGATGGTACTTGCGGATAAGAGCCAGCTAAGCACTGTGCAGTTGTGTTAGAAATTGTGACGCAGCTTGACCTCACAGCCAGTAGGTGATGCTTGCAGGAGAGGGTCAGCTGTCGTGGTGGCACTGGGATTTTTGCTTGGCCTTTGTTGGGAGCAGGCCCCCCCCAAAATCTGGCCATAAACTGGTCCTAAAACTGGCCATAAACAAAATCTCTGCAGCACTGTAGCATGTTCATAATGTCCCTAACGCCCACGCTGGAAGGTTGTGAGTTTACCGGAATGAGGGCAAGGAACACCTGGCCCACCCAAGGCGGAAAACTGCTTAAAGGCATTCTTAAGCCACGAACATTAGCATGAGTGATCTGTGCCTTAAGGACATGCTCCTGCTGCAGTTAACTAGCCCAACCTATTCGTTTAATTCAGCCCATCCCTTTGTTTCCCATAAGGGATACTTTTAGTTAAGTTAATATATATAGAAACAATGCTAATGACTGGTTTGCTGTTAATAAATATGTGGGTAAATCTCTGTTCGGGGCTCTCAGCTCTGAAGGCTGTGAGACCCCTGATTTCCCACTTCACACCTCATATTTCTGTGTGTGTGTCTTTAATTCCTCTAGCACTACTGGGTTGGGGACTCTCCAACTGAGCTGGTCTCAGCAGACCTTTATTAATCAGAAGAAGTACTCAGGTGTCCTAGGCAGTAGACATGTGGAAAATTCCCAGGGGTCAGCATACCATGCTGTGCCACTGAGGGAGTTGGAGGGGACAAAGCTGAGCAGGAATGGGTTGGGAAAGCCCATGACCTGGCTCCCTAAGGTAGGTCAAGTGTTGACCCTAGTGAGGGTCAAGGGACAGCTGTCAGATTGCTGGGGCAACCCTCCAGGGAGGAGTGGAGGAGCTTCTGCACCAAGGGGCCCACATGGGGATAGAGGGGTACCCTGAAATATGTAACCTAGCAGGCTGCAGTAGGACAAGCTCAGCTCCCACAGCCACAACTCAGTAGGTCTCCCTCCAGTATCTGGTTACTGACAGCAGGCCAGGTTGGCAAGGCTAGTTTCAAGCAGTCTTCATTCAAGTGGTGAAGCCACCCCAGGCTGTGAGACCCTTCCTGGGACAGAAACTATGGCTCTAAGGCCATACCCTTCCCAGTTTGGTCCTGCCAAGGGGAGGACCTCCAGCTCCCACTCTGCAGCATGAACCCATACCACACTCTTCTCTCAGTCCTGGCAATAGAGGCTCTTCTCTTGCTAGAGATCAGATCACAAATCTTATCTCCGTGACCCTGGATGGTATGCTTAAATCCTATACACAGGATCAGGCCAGTGGATTTCTCTGCCTTCTGACACTAGCACTGGTTGTGATAGGGAAGGATGGATTGCACCCTGTTTGCCAGCAGAACACTTGCAGAACAATGGTGCGTATGTTTTGGGCCTGCCGCTGGGAAGGGTGGACCTCTCTCCATAGGAACTGCTGGGAGGCAACTTTGGGGGAGACTGGTGGACATGGGATATGTAATCTAAGTGTGCCTTGGTACCACAGCAATGGCAGTGGAACCTGTCCTGGGGGTGTATGAGAGCTCCCAGACTCCCCATCAGTCTGCAGCCTGGCGGACAGCAGCATCAGTGGCATCCTCAGAGAAGGATACAGAGCCTTGGCGGGTGGTTTTCCAGAGTGCCTTTTGACAATTTTAAAATTAGATTATTACTATTATTTTCCTGTTGAGTTGAGTTCTTTATATATTCTAGTTATTAATCCCTTGTTGGATGGATAGTTTTAAAATATTTTCTCTCATCCAGTGTGTTTTCTCTTCACTGTGTTGATTGTTTTCTGTGCTGTGAAGAAACTTTTTAGTTTAAGTTCCATTTATCTATTTTTGTGTCTGTTTATGCTTTTGAGGCCTTTAAAAAAAGTCTTTGCTCAGACCAATGTTCTGAAGTGTTTCCTCAAAGGTTTCTTCTAGCAGTAAGGGAGGAGACCACCCCTCATATTGTCTTATGCCCAATTTCTGCCTCCAAAATAAGAAGTAAAAACTAAAAGACAGAAGTGAAATCCACAAGCAGACAGCCTGGTGCCGCACCCTGAGCCTGGTAGTTAAAGGTCAACCCCTGACCTAATGGGTTATGTTATCTATAGATTACAGACATTGTCTAGAAAAGCACTGTGAAAATCCCTGTCCTGTTGTGTTCCGATCTAATTACTGGTGCATGCAGCCCCCAGTCATGTACCCCTTGCTTGCTCAATCAATGACGATGCTCTCAAGTGGACCCCTTTAGAGTTGTGAGCCCTTAAAAGGGACAGGAATTGCTCACTCAGGGAGCTTGGCTCTTGAGACAGGAGTCTTGCTGATGCTCCCGGCCGAATAAACCGCTTCCTTCTTTAACTTGGTGTCTGAGGGGTTTTGTCTGTGGCTTGTCCTGCTATAGTAGTTTCATAGTTTCTGGTCTTAGATTTAAGCCTTTAATCAATTTTTATTTAATTTTTGTATATGATGAGAGATACAGGTTTGATTTCATTCTTCTGCATATAAATATTGTTTTTCCAGCACCATTGACTGCAAAACTGTCCTTTCCCCATTGTACATTTTTTGCACCTTTGTCAAAAATGAGTTGGCTGTAAATATGTGATTTTATTTTTGAGTTTATTCTGTTCCATTGGTCTGTGTGTCTGTTTTCATGGCAGTAACACTGTGTTTTGGTTACTACAGCTTTGTAATATACTTTGAAGTCCAGCAGTGTGATGCCTACAGCTTTGTTATTTTTTCTAAGCATTTCTTTGGCTATTCAGAATCTTTTGTGGTTCCATTAGAGTTTTAGAATTTTTTTTCTATTTCTGTAAAGAATATTATTGATATTTTGGTAAAAATTGCATTGAATCTATCATTTTGGGTAGTATGGACTGATTTTAACAATATCAATATCAATTCTTCCAATTTATGAACATGGTATATCTTTTCATTTTGAGGTGTCATTTTCAATTTTCTTTATTGATGTTTTCTAATTTTAATTACAGAGTTCTGTCACTTTTTTGGTTAAATTTATTTCTAGGTATTTTTAAAATCTATTGCGAATGGATTTTTTTTTTTTTTTTTTTTTTTTTTTTTTTTGCTCTCTTGATTTCTTTTTCAAATTGTTCCCTATGTCATATAGAAATGCTACTGATTTTTCTATGTTGATTTTGTATCCTGCAAACTTACTGAATTTATTACTTCAAATAGTTTTTTGGTGGAGTCTTTAGGGTTTTCTAAATATAAGAACATCTCATCTTCAAACAAGAACAATTTAACTTCTTTTTTTCCATTTGTATGCCTTTCATTTATTTCTCTTATCTAATTGCCCTGGGTAGGATTTCTGGTACTATGTTGAATAACAATGATGCAAGTAGGCATCCTTGTCCCATTCCAGATCTTAAAGGAAAGGTTGTCACGTTTTTTATTGTTCAGTACGATGTTAGTTGTTGGTTTGTCATATGTGGCCTTCATTGTTTTGGGATATGTTCTTTCTATACACGGTTTGTTAGGATTTTTTGTTGAGAAAGGATGTCATATTTTATTGAATGCTTCCTTGGCACCTATTGAAATTATCATATGCTTTTTGTCCTTCATTTTGCTAATGTGATGTATTATGTTTATTGATTTGTGCATGTTGAACCATTGTTGCATCTCTGGGATGAACCCCACTTGATCAATGAGAAGTAATTTTTTAGAATGCGTTGCTGAGTTTGGTTTGTTAGTACATTGTTAAGCATTTTTGTATATGTGTCCATCAGGAATACTGGCATGTAGTTTTGTTTTTTTCAGTGTGTCATTGTCTGGCTTTGGTATCAGGATAATACTGGCCTTGTAGAATGTGCCTGAAAGTATTCCTTTTTCTTCAGTTTTGTGAAAGAGTTGGAAAATTGGTATTAGTTCTTTAGATACTTAGTAGAATTCAGCAGTGAAATGATCAGGTCCTGGTCTTTGTTTTTGATGGAAGACGTTTGGGGAAAGGGCTTTTTAATTACTGCTTTAATCTTGTTCCCTGTTACTGGTCTGTTCAGACTTGTTGATCCCTTTCTATTGTTATTTATTTTCAATGTCATTTATTTCTTCTCTGATGTTTATTATTTGTTTCTATTCTGTGTTTGGTTTATTCCTGCTTTTCTAGTTCTTTGAGGTATATAGTTTTGTTATTTATTTAAAGTCTTTCCACTTTTTATGTAAATATTTGTTGTTATAAGCTTCCCTCTTAAGTCTGTGTTTGCTGTACCTTAAAGGTATGTTGTGTCTCTGTTTTGCTTTAAGAAATTTTAGAACATTAAAAAAATTTACTCATTGACTCATTGGTCATTCAGGAGTGCTTTGTTTAATTAATATGTATTTATGCAGTTTCCAAAGTTCTTCGTGTTACTGATTTCTGGTTTTATTCCATTGTGGTCAGAAAAGATATTTGATAGGACTTCAGTTTTTTGAATTTACTGAGATTTGTTTTGTAACCTAACATGTGGTCTATAATGATGAATGTTTCATGTGCTGATGATAAGAATGTGAATTCTGCAGCAGTTGGATGAAAAGTGCAGTAAATGTCAGTTAGGTCCATTTGTATAGCGTGTAGTTTAATTCCAGTGTTTCATTGTTGATTTTCTGTCTGGATGACAATGAAAGTGGGGTGTTGAAGTATCCTACATTATTGTGTTGCAGTCTGTCTCTCCCTTTAGATCTTTCAATATTTGTTTTATATGTTTGGGTACTCCAATGTTTACTGCAAATATATTTATAATTATTATATCCTTTTGCTTCTTTATCCATTTATCATTACATAATGACCTTATTTGTCTTTTATTACTGTTTTTAACTTAAAATATATTTTATCTTGTATAAGTCTTCCTGCTCTCTTTTGTTTTCCATTTGCATGGAATATCTTTTTCCATCTCTTCACTTTTAATCTACGTGTTTCCTTATAGGTGAAGTGAGTTTCCTGTAGGCAGTATGTGGCTGAGTGTTTTAGGTTTTTTTTTTTAATCCATTCAGTTACTTGATGTCTTTTAATTAGAAATTTATTCTATTTACCTTCAATGTTATTGATAGGTAAGTCCTTACTAGTGCCATTTTGTTATTCTTTTTCTTGTTGTTTTGTAACTCCACTTTTCCTTTATGACTGTCTTCCTTGGTGGCTAAGTGATTCTCTTGGGTAGTATGTTTTCATTCCTTGCTTTTGTTTTAATGTATCTATTCTAGGTTTTGCTTTCTGTTACCATAAGGCTTATAAAGAACCATCTTATAGTTACAAATCATTTTAAATTTATAACACCTTGGCTTTGATTATAAAAGAAAGAAAAGAAAGAAGACAAAACAAAAACTAAATAACTGTATACTTTATCCTCCCACTTTTTGATTTTGTGTTGTCTCAATTTATATCTTTGTCATATTTCCTACCTCTAGATCTGGGGTGGATCTGGAAGTGCCATGTGGGGGTAACGGTCTGGAATCTGATGCTTCAGGATTCTGCCTTGTTCTGTGTTTTATCGGAGCAAGGCTGGCGCTAGGTTGCAAGGCCCCTGTACCCTTTCCTCTCCTTCCCCCAAGCAGAAGGGGTCTCTCTGCTGTACTTTCTGGAGTCGAGGGTATAGTAACCTGGACACCCTTGTGGTTGCTATAGCTGGTGTTGTACTGGGTCACACCCTGAATTTACAACCTCCTAAACCAGTGCAGCACCAGGGCTTTCCCAAGTACCCCATTTGTTCGATGTGGCTGGCTGCCATTGAAATGTATTTGGGTCCCTGAGACTACTTTAGTCAGTCAATGGTGAAGCAGTCTGGGACTTGAGATCCCCTCAAGAGGGGAATGGATTCTCCTCTGCCTCGGAGCAGGTTTTAAATGCACTCTCTGTGGGAACTGGCCTGGAATCAAAGGCTGCAGTGTTCTGGCAGGTGCTGTGTTCCACTGTGGTGGAGCCTGCACTGAATTCCAAAGCTAAGTCTCATGCTCATGTCCCTCTCCCCTCCACCTGCACACAAGTCCTCTCTTCATGCTGCCCTGCCTGGGGTTGAGGAACAGCAGTGTAGGCAATGAAAGACTTTCTATCTTCTTCAGTGTGTCTTTTCTTGTTATTATACTAAAAGCAGTTACTGTGATGTCTCACCTGATTTTTTAACCTTGTACAGGTGCTTTTTTGCATGGATAGTTTTTCAATTTGGTGTTCCTGTGGGGAGTATCTTGGAGGGCTCTATTTGTTCATCTTGCTTTGCCTTCTCTAAAAGATCTTTATAAAGAATAAAAATCTATCAACATATATGTTGCAAACACTTTCACAGATTTTTATTTGCCTTTTAATGTTTTCTTTAAAATTTAATATGAAAGGCTAATATTTTATGTAGTCAAATCAGTCTTTCTTCTGCAATTCTTGTCTTTGGTGTCATATTTAGAAAGTCCATTGCTTTCCTGATAGTTCATAAATATTTATTTATATTTACCTTTCCATTTGGCTCAATGATCCTCACACTTTCATGACATTGGAATCATTTTCAGTCTTTAACAAAATTTAGCTGCCCAGGCAACACTAAAACCAATGGAATTATTATGTCTTATGATAAGGCCTAGGGATCTAAGCTTTGATAAAGCTGTCTAGATGACTTAAAAAATAAACTCCTTTTAAAAAATTATAGAAATACCTAATAAAAGCCAATATTTATTGATGTGTTTAGGACCATATTAAACCCATAGTAGTGTAGCCAGACAGTCATAATAAATCTTCAATGATGTGTAAAAGCTGACAGTCTTTGCTTTCATGGAGCTTACCATCAAGAAGGTAAGATGGTTCTAATAAAGTCATCACACAGAAAATAAAATATTTCAAGTATGATAAGCAATACAGAAGCTTAAAATGAGAGGTCCAGAGTGACATGAGAGCTGAAAACAAGGAATCTGGCCTAATTTTAGGAAGGGAACTCAGAGAATGTGTTTCTAGTGTTTTGAGATGAAGTTTGCAAGTCGTACAGGAAAATTGGAAAATGCTGTTCACTCAGAGGACAGGATAAGCAAATACCCTGTGATCAATGAAACAAGTCCTAACAAGAGATTGAAAAGAGGCCAGCATGGCTATACTGCTGACATCTTGGCTGAAGGGGGAAAAATCAAAATCATAGGGGACCTCAGAGTCAGGGGAGGCGGTAGCCTTTTTTCTAGGTGCAATGGGAATCACTGAGTTTTAGGTTGTGGTGAGGATTGGCATGTTCATACTCGTATTTTGAATAAGTCGCTGCAGCAAACAATATGATCAGCCCATATCCCATAGACCTTTCATTGTGCTCCAGATGGCCTCTGATTCCTGGACATGCACATGATAAAGTCCCTTCAGGGCACTTCAAAAGTCTCTGAATTACTGCATGCCTCTGGCTCATTTTCATCTAATTATCTTTTGTTAATTTACTGGGAGTTATTGCTCCCAGACTACAGCCAAAGTTCATGATGACCTTCATATTATTAAAAGACTTCAACAAGTCTCTCTTTCCTGCTGAATTTTTTCTTTTCTTTTTTTCTTTTTCTTCTTCTTTTTTTTTGACCATTTCCTTGAGGGACCTTCAATACACTATAAAAGTTGAGCTTTAACATACTGAGATCTCTCCTTTTATTTTTCACCTGCAAGGTACAGTACTGTAACTCACATAACTTAAAAAAAAAAAAAAAAAAAAAATTGTGGAAGAATATGTAACATGAAATCTGTCATCTTAACAAATTTTGAAGTGTTCAATACAGTATTGTTAACTATAGGCATGATACTAAATAGCAGATTTGAAGAATGTATTCATCTTGCATAACTAAAACTTTATACTAGCCGAATAGCAAGTCTACATAGCCTGCGTCCCCCTGCCCATAGCAATCACCATTCTACTCTCTGCTTTTTATGAGTTTGATTATTTTAAATATTCATATAATTAGAATCATGTGGCTTTGCCCTTCCATGTCTGGCTTACTTCACTTAGCATAATATACTTTAAGTTTATTCATGTTGTCACATATGGTAGGAACTCTTATTTTTTATGGCTTAATAATATTCAGTTGTGTTTGCATACCACATTTTATTTATCCGTTATTCAACAATGAATATTTAGGTTGACTCTGGTTAACATTGCTGCAATGAACATAGGAGTAAGACTATCTCTTCCAGATTTTTATTTCAATTCTTTTGGAAAAATACCCAGAAGTGGGATTACTAAATCATATTGTAATTCTGTTTTTAACTTTTTAATGATTTTCTGTGCTGTTTTCCATACTGGCTGCACCATTGTACATTTGAACTAACAATGTGGAAGTGTTTCAGTTTCTCTGCATCCTTGCCAACACTTACTATATTTTGTTTCTTTTTATTATTATTATAGCCATCCTAACAGGCATGAGGTGATATTTCATTGTGACCTTGATTTGCATTTCCCTGATGATTAGTGATGTTGAGCATTTTTTCATATATCTGTGGCTATTTTTATATATTCTTTGAAGTAGTATCTATTCAAGCGTTTTTGACATTTTAAAATTAGATTTTTGGCTATTGAGTTGTAGTTGTTCCTTACATATTTTGGATATTATCAGGTATATTGTTTGCAAATATCTTCTATCCCACAAGTTGTATTTTCAACTCTAATTCTTTCATTTGACATGTAGAACCTTTTTGATGTGGTCCGACTGATTTTTTCTTTCATTGCGTGTGCTTTTGGTATCATACCCTATAAGTCATCCCCAAAAGCAATGTTATGAATCTTTCCCCATATGTTTTCTTCTAGAGTTCTACAGTTTCAGACCTTACATTTAAGTCTTTAAGCCATTTTGAGTTGATTTTTGTGTATGATGTAAGATAAAGGAACAATTTTATTATTTTGCATGTAGATATCCACTGTGCCCACATCATTTGTTGAAGAGAGTGTCCTTTCCCATTGTGTATTCTTGGCATCCTTGTCAAATATTAGTTGACCATATATGTAGGGGTTTATTTCGGGGATATTTATTCTGTTCCATATTTACATAGGCATGTAATATATTTTTAAATCAGGAAGTGTAAGCCCTCCAGCATCTATTTTCTTCTTTCTCAAGATTGTTTTGGCTACTTTGGGTCCTTTTTGATTCTGTATGAATCTTAGGATGAGTTTTCTATTTCTGCAATGAAAAAGTCAGTGTGACTTTGATAGGGATTGCATTGGATCTGTAGATTGCTTTGGGGCATGTGTTAGACCCTTTGTGTTGCTATAAAGGAATACCTAAGACTGGGTAATTTGTAAAGAGAAAAGGTTTATTTTGGCTCATAGTTCTGCAGGCTATACACGAAGCATGGTACCAGCATCTGCTTCTGAGGGCCTGAGGAAACTTCCATTCGTGGTAGAAGGCAAAGTGGGGCCAGGATGTCACATGGCAAGAGAGAGAAGGGGGAGGTCCCAGACTCTTTTAAATAACCACATCTCATGTGAGCTAACTGAACGGGAACTCACTTATCACCAAGGGGATAGTGTTAAGCCATTTCACCCCCATGATCCAATACCTCCCACTAGGCCCCACTTCCAACAATGGAGATCACATTTCAACATGAGATTTGGAAGGGACACACATCCAAAGCATATCCGGTAGTATTGAATCTTAACAATATTAATGTGTCAGTCCATTAACATAGGATTTCTTTCCATTTATTCATGACTTCTTTCATTTCTTCCAGCAATATTTATTAACTTTCAGTGTAAAAGTCTTTCACCTCCTTAATTACCAACCATTTTATTCTTTTCGATGCTATTGTAGATGCAGTCTTTTCTTAATTTCCCTTTTGTATAGTTCCTTCTTGTTGTAGTATCTGATTTTTGTATTTTTTATGTTAATCTGACTTTTTTTTGTATCCTGCCCTTTTACTAAATTAATTTATTCGTTATATAATTTGTTGTGTAACATTTAGGGGTTTTTATATGTAAGATCATGCATCTGCAAACAGAGATAATTTTAAATCTTTCTTTCCAACTTGGATGCCTTGTATTTCTTTTACTTGCCTAATTGTTCTGGCTAGAAATTCCAGTATGATGAACATGGAGATGGTGATGGTGAACATATCCTATGGTTTGAATGTTTGTGCTCTCCAAAACTCATGCTGAAGTTTAATTGTCATTGTAACAGTATTAAGAGGTGGTATTTTTAACAGGTATTTAGGTCATCAGGGCTCTGCCCTCATAAGTGGATTAATGCCAAAATTAAAGGGCCTGTAGTGGTGAGTTTGCTCTCTTCCACTTTTTTGCCATATGAAGACACAGGATTCCTCTTTGCCCTTTTGCCTTCTGTGGTGGCAGCATGTGATGGGACAGGAAGAAGGGCTTTGTCAGAAGTTGGTGCCTGGATCTTGGCCTTCTCAGCCTCCAGAACTGTAAGAAAATAAACTTCTGTTTATTATACCCAGTCTGTGGCATTCTGTTAGAGCAGTGCAAGATGAACTAAGACAGCATCCTTGTCTTGTTCTTTTTACACCTTAGAGGAAAACCTTTCCATTTTTAAGCTGTTGGATTGTCATATACATTCTGCTTACTGTGTACATTTCTTTTTTACCTAATTTGTTGAGAGGTTTGTGATGATAGGTTGTTGAATTTTATCAGATGCCTTTTCTGCATAATGAGATAATTGTACACTTTTACCCTTCATTCTGTTCATGTAGAGTATTAGATTAATTGCTTTTCATATGTTGAACTATCCTTGTGTCCCTTAGATGAATTGCACTTGGTCATGGTGTACGATCCCTTTAATGTGATGTTAAATTTGGTTTGCTAATATTTTGTTGAGGATATTTGTATCCTCAGAGCTTTTTGCATTTATCAGCAATATTGGCCTATAGTTTTCTATTTGTTTGTTTGTTTATTTTGAGATGGAGTCTCGCTTTGTCACCAGGCTGGAGTACAGTGGCACAATCTTGGCTCACTGCAACCTCCGCCTCCTGGGTTCAAGCTATTCTTGTGCCTCAGCCTCCCGAGTAGCTGGGATTACAGGCACCTGCCCTCATGCCTGACTAATTTTTTTGTATTTTTAATAGAGATGAGGTTTCACCATGTTGGCCAGGATGGTCTCGATCTCCTGACTTCATGATCTGCCTGCCTTGGCCTCCCAAAGTGCTGGGATTACAGACGTGAGCCACTGCGCCCAGCCAGTTTTCTGTTTTTGCATTGTCTTTGTCTAAGCTATCAGGGTAGTGCTGGCCTCATAAAATGTGTTTGGAAGTGTTCCCTCTTCATTGTTTGGGGAAAAATTAGAAAGACTTGGCATTAATTCTCAAGTGTTTAGTAGATTCACCTGCGTAGCTGTGATCCTGGGCTTTTCTTTGCTAGAAGATTTTTGGATATTGGTTCAATCTCCTCATGAGTCATAAGTCTGTTTAGATTTTCTATTTCTTTATGATTCAGTCTTGGTAGGTTGTCTGTTTCTAGTAATTTATTTATTTATTCTAGATTATTCAATTTGTTGGTGTATAATTGTTTATTATGATCTTATGATCCTTTTTATTTCTGTGTCAGTGGTTGCAGTACATTCTCCTTCATTTCTGATATTATTTATTTAAGTCTTCTCTCCTTTTAATCTCAGTCTAGTTAAAGGTTTGTCAATTTTGGTTGTTTTTGTAAAAAACGACCCTTTGGTTGAATTTTTTTTCTATTTTTTTATTCTATATATATTTTAACTGTGTGCTCTAGTCTTTATTATTTTTTTTCCTTATGGCAATTTTGGGCTTAGTTTGTTGTTTTCCTATTCTGTTGAAGTACAAAGTTAGGTTGTGCATATATATGTATAAAATAAATATATAACTATAAATATGGAGTTATATAAAATATACATTATTATATTATATATTATGTTTTATATATTTGTATTAGTCCATTCTCATGCTGCTATGAAGAAATAGCCAAGAGTAGGTAATTTTTAAAGGAAACTTTTTTATTGATCTCTTTTTTTTTATTATTTTTATTATTTTAATTTTTTTATTATACTTTAAGTTCTAGGGTACATGTGCATAACGTGCAGGTTTGTTACATATGTATACTTGTGCCATGTTGGTGTACTGCACCCATCAACTCGTCAGCACCCATCAATTTGTCATTTATATCAGGTATAACTCCCAATGCAATCCCTCCC
>NW_016804209.1:2976256-3001567 GCF_001698545.2 Rhinopithecus bieti | reverse complement strand
GTCCCCAGAGGTGGAGTCTACAGAGACAGGCAGGTTTCCTTGAGCTGCTGTGAGCTCCACCCAGTTCGAGCTTCCCAGCGGCTTTGTTTACCTACTTAAGCCTCAGCAATGGTGGGCGCCCCTCCCCCAGCCTCACTGCTGCCTTGCGGTTAGATCACAGACTGCTGTGCTAGCAATGAGGGAGGCTCCGTGGCTGTGGGACCCTCCTGGCCAGGTGTGGGTATAATCTCGTGGTGTGCCCGTTTGCTTAAAGCGCAGTATTGGGGTGGGAATTACCCGATTTTCCAGGTGTTGTGTGTCTCAGTTCCCCTGGCTAGGAAAAGGGATTCCCTTCCCCCTTGCACTTCCCAGGTGAGGCAGTGCCTCGCCCTGCTTCAGCTCTCGCTGGTCGGGCTGCAGCAGCTGACCAGCACCGACACTGATTGTCCGGCACTCCCCAGTGAGATGACCCCAGTACCTTAGTTGAAAATGCAGAAATCACCGGTCTTCTGTGTCACTCGCGCCGGGAGTTGGAGACTGGAGCTGTTCCTATTCGGCCATCTTGCTCCGCCCTCCAGGAAACATATTTAATTGACTCACAGTTACAAGGGTTGGAGAGACCTCAGAAAACTTACAGTCATGATGGAAGGGGAGGCAAATATGTCCTTCTTCACATGGTGGCAGTGAGGAGAAGTGTAGAGCAAAGTGGGGAAAACCCCTTATAAAATCATCAGATCTCATGAGAACTCACTATCATGAGAATAGCATGGAGGCAACTGCCTTCATGATTCCATTACCTCCCACCGGGTCCCTCCCACAACATGTGGGGGTTACGGGAACTACAATTCAAGATGAGATTTGAGTGGTGATACAGCAAAACCATATCAATATTCTAATATATAATGTAATTATATATTACATTACATTATATTATATACAACATATATTTTTTCAATGCAGGTATTTATCACTATGAACTTCCCTCTTAGCACTACTTTTGCTGCATACTGTGAGTTTTGAAATGTTGTTTCTTTCTTTTCATTTGCCTCAAGATATTTTCTAATTTCTCTTTTTATTTTTTTCTTTGACTCAATCAAGAATGTTGATTCATATTCACATATTGTAAAATGTCCAGGTTTTTTTCTGCTACTAATTTCTAGTTTTATTCTGTTGTGGTCAGAAAAGATACTTGGTATAATTTCAATCCTCTTAAATTTGTTAAGGCTTGTTTGTGACCTAATGTGATCTATCTTGGAGGGCACTCCATGAATTTGACAAGCACATGTGTTTTCCTGCCGTTGGGTAGAATATTCTGTAAATGTCATACGTCCATTTAGTCTGTAGTGTTACTCAAGTCTACTGTTTCCTTACTGATTTTCTATCTGAATCTTTGATCTGTTATTGAAAGTCGGGTATTGCACTCCATTTCTACCTTTAGTTCTGTCAATATTTGCTTTATGTATTAAGTGTTCTGATGCTTTATGCATATATATTTATTGTTGTATTTTTCTGTTGACACTTTTATCATTATATAATGTCCTTTTTTGTCTCTCATGAGAGTTTTTGATGATGTCTATTTTGTGAAATATAAGCATAACCACTCCTGCTCTACTTTGGTTACCATTTGCATAAAATGTCTTTTTCCATCCCCTCATTTTCAGCTTTTGTGTCTTAAATGTAAAGCGAGCTTCTTGTAGAGAGCGTATAGTTAGATTTTGCTTTTTTAAAATCCATCAGCCACTCTATATCTTTTTATTGGAGAATGTAATTTATTTGCTTTTAAAGTAATTATTTATAGAGAAGAATTTACTGTTGTCATTTTGATAGTTATTTTCTGTCTGACTGTAGTTCTTTTGTTTTTCTGTTCATTTCCTGTTTTCTTCCTTGGTGTTTCATTTCTTTTGTATAGCCTCTTTTGTATTTTCTTTGTGGTTACTATGAGGTTTATATAAAATATCTTATAGTTGTAATAGTCTATTTTAGGCAGATAACAACTTATCTTCAATAGCATACAAAACTTAACACTTTTACTTCTCTCCCACCCACTTTGTTAATGTCACAATTTACACATTTTTATGTTTTATATTAACATGTTTTGTGTTGTAATTATTTTAATACTTTTCTCTTTTAATTATTATAGTATAATTAAAAGTGATTTACCCACCATTATTACAGTATTACAGTGTTCTGTATTTGCCTATATATTTACCATTACCAGTGAGGTTTGTACTTTCATATGCTTTCATATTGCTGTTAGCATCTTTTAATTTCAACTTAAATAATTCTGTATGTATTCTTCCAGAGGCAAGTCTAGTTGTAATGACCTGTCTCAGCCTTTATCTGGAAAGTATTTATCTATCTTTCATTTTTGAAGGATGTTTCTCCTGGGCATATTATTCTTGTTTGGCAGTTCTTTTCTTTTAGCGCTTTGAATATATCACATTGATCCCTTTTGGCCTGTAAGATTTCTGCTAGGAAATCTGCTAATCATCTTATGGAGATTCCCTTGCATGTGACATGTCACTTCTCTCTTGATAATTTCAAAGTGTTCTCTTGACTTTTGAAAATTTAATTATAATGGGTCTCAGAACAGAATTCCCTGGGTTTATCTTACTTGGAATTTGTTGAACCTTCCAAAGATGGATGTCCATTTCCTTCCCTTGATTTGGAAAGTTTTCAGCCATTATTTGTTTGTATAAGCTCTCCAGCCTTTTCTCTTGCTCTTCTCCTCCAGGATTTCCATAATGTGTATGTTGACTTGCTTGAGGGCATCTTATAAGTCCCATAAGCTATCATCATTCCTTTTTTTTTTAATATTATTTTGCTCTTCTGACTGGAGAATTTCCAGGGACTTGTCTTTAAGTTTGCTGATTCTTTCTTCTGCTCTCTCTAGTTTGTTGTTAATCCCCTCTAGTAAATTTTTCGATTCAGTTAGTGTATTCTTAAGCTTCAAGATTTCTGTTAGGTTCTTTTAAAATAAATTCTGTCTCTATTAAAATCTCACTTTATTCATATATTGTTCTGACCTCTTTGAACATCTTTGTTATTATTTTGAATTGTTAGGTAATTATATATTTCTCTTTCATTAAGGTCAGTTTGTGGAGATTTATCTTGTTCTTTCATTTGGAATATAATTCCTTATTTCTTCATTGTTCTTGAATTTTTGTATTGGTGTCTTTGAATTAGAGAAAACGACCATCTTTCTAAGTTGTCATAGACTGAACTTACACAGAAGACCCTCATTAATCAGCTCAGCCAGAGAATGTGAAGACCTCTCAAATATTTGTGGTAATCCAATCCACAGTCTTTATTTTTAGCAGCTCCCAGATCTCAAGTGTATGCTGTGTACCATCATCGCTCCAAGACAAGCATAACAAAGACAAAAACTCCCTTCTGTAGCTCCTTGAAAAACTGGAAAGCTGGACATACAGTTCACCTTTTTTCCTTCCTAGGGAAATGCTAAAATTTAGTATTTGTAATCCACTTGCTCTGGCTGAACCAGGAGGAGGGGCTATGGTGAGTGCTTGTGTGCTAGTTTGAACTGCCTTCTGTTTTCACTCTTCCCCAGGCGTTGAGCATATGCTGTGTCCTGTCAGTGCTCCAAGACAGGTGAGACAGCAGCCCGTTCCTTGGACAGCCCCAGGAAAAATTGAAAGATTAGGTAAATGGCTCCACTATTTTCCTCTCCAGGTGGAAGCATCAGGCTAGGGTTTTCTCCCAATAACATAGCCTAATACACAGGTTGTATTAGCATTAACATAGCATTGTGCTGGGGTGGATTATGAGAGAGTGTCTCAAATTTTATTTACCAGCTTCTGTGTGGCTGTTTTTCCATTCTCCCAGGGTGTGGTAGTTTCTAAACTAGTTTCTGTAGTTCTCATAATGAAAATTTATCCATGTATTGCTGAATTGGTATACCCATAAAGGGAAGGAGGGCCCAGGGCTTTCTAATCTGCCATCTTGTTGACTCACATATCTTTTTTCAGCCAAGTGAGAGTCAAAACGGCTCTCAAAAGCACGATATAGGAAAAAAGATTTGTCACATTTACAACCTATATTGTAGAACCTGTTGAGCACATTGAGCACAGAAAATCTGCTGTCCAAAAGCAAGGGTAATTTACTATTATGAACATGAGAAACATATGTTATTAAGGATTGCCAGGCTGGTCATGATGGTCAGTTCCCATAGTCCCTGGAAGGTATCTTAGGTATCTTGGCAGGCTGAGGCAGGAGGATCACTTGAGGCCAGGAGTTTGAGTCCAGCCTGGGTAACGTGGTACCCATATCTAAAAGAAAAAACAAAAAAACAAATGAATAATAAAAAAAGAATTGCTATATGTTGAGAAGTAGAAAATACCTTTTATACTACACAGAAGTATATTTCTTTTTCTTTTTGGTTTTTTTTTTTTGAGATGGAGTCTCGTGCTGTCGCCCAGGCTGGAGTGCAGTGGTGCGATCTGGGCTCACTGCAAGCTCCACCTCCCGGGTTCGTGCCATCATTTTCTTGCCTCAGCCTCCTGAGTAGCTGGGACTACAGGCGCCCGCCAACATGCCTGGCTACCTTATTGTATTTTTAGTAGAGACAGGGTTTCACCGTGTTAGCCAGGATGATCTCGATCTCCTGACCTTGTGATCCCCCTGCCTCAGCCTCCCAAAGTGCTGGGATTACAGGTGTGAGCCACCACTCCTGGCCCACAGAAGTATATTTCAACAGTATATGCTAGCACTTACATTTAGTCCTAAAATATTGCTTTGGTCTTCTCTCAGCTTTTCATCTTAGATCTTACTGTCCAGGCTTTAAATCATCCCACCTGGCTCCAATTCATATTTTCCATTTGTATTTTCAAATTTTTTTCAGTTTTAAGCAAAGTGGATCCAATGTGATTAGTAAAATGTGTGTTCTACATCTCGCAAGATGTAATTTAATTTTAGGCTATACTATGCCCACATGCTGAAGTAAGAACTGCCTTGTGTTGAGTTTCTACTCTGTTATGGTTGTCATTCTTTGTGTTTTACTAGGCTGTCTCAATTGATTCCATTGAAACGCTTTAGCAACAAAGTGAACATCAACTTAACTTTTTGTGGTGTAAACATTAAAAATCTATTTTTTTTAACAATTTGGAAATTGCCTGCTCTCTTTCTTCAGCAAAAAGAAGTCTCATGACCTTCTTGCAGAGGGAGACTTCTGTTCTCGAGTTATCACTGAGGCAAACTGGAAAATAAGTTACGGGAGTTCCTACTTTCGTTTTCAGGCACAGAGGGGTTTCCCAGGCTCCTTCTGTGGAGAGATTTCAGAAATTTATGTCTTGAGCAAGTTGAGGAAGAAGGCATGGAGTGCAGTCTCTTCTGTTCTTGTTGGAAGAGGCCTCCAACAGGGAGAGATTGCATGACTGAAATCGTCATGAAGCAAGCAGAGGAAGAAAGTGCAGTAAGTGCCCACTCTCTTATTCAAGCAAGTAGAAATCTCACATCCTCCTTGCAGGGAGATACCTCTGAAGTAATCACTGAAGCAAACCAAGGAAGAAAGCTCAAGATGCGCTCGCTTTTCCTTTTAGCCATGGAGATGTCCTCCGCCGCCTTACAATGGGAGATTGTAAGGGATTTATTGCTGGAGCAAGTAAGAGAAGAAGACACAAGGAGTGCCATCACTCCCATTTAGGCTGAAGAAGCTTTCGTTTCTATTTGCTGTGTAAGCTTCCAGATACTGGCTTCTTAGGAACCAGAGCCACAGATAGCTGCAGGAAAAGTGTGAAGCCAAACTCTTTCCAGGGTTTAGGTTGGAAGCTGGCCTGATCCTAGTGGCTGTGGTTGCTGGACGTGCTTGCATGTTTTAAAACCCCCTTTGCTCTTCAGTAAATCTTCTGATGTTCTGTCCCTGATGTTCCTCAAGCAAGGTGATTTAATAACCAGGTTCTCTGGCAGGGACTGTAAAATTGGGGCACTATGTGTGTGGTACAAACCCTTAACCCTTCAGGAAGAAGCTAGGAATTGGGGATTCTTTCTAGGTTGTAAGGCACTGTGCTTAGGATGGGGTTAGTGTTCAAGTTTTTCTTCATTTTTTCCACTCGTTTTGATGTGGATATTTTCTCAGTCATCCAGTGTGTAGGAGTCTTTTAACTAGAGTTTGGCTTTCTCTTGGTGAGAACTGATGTGTGTGTAGGTGTCTACTCAGTGTCTCTGTGGGAGGAGAGTAGTCCAGAGCCTTCTATTCCGCCATTTTGCTGCTGACATCACCCTGAGGACTTTTTCCTTTATTTATATATGAGACAGAAGCCATTCTCTGTGCTGTGTGTGTGTGTAAAAATATATTTATGCATATAACATATAAATAATGTATTTGTTTCCCAGGAAAAAGTATAATCCAGGGGAAAAGTTTCAGAGAATAAACATTGATAGTCTTTCCTCCTCTCTGGCCTTTTAGCGAGGAAGTGTTTTATGTTTTTCTGATCAAGAGAATATGTGGATTTGTGAAATTAAAAAAGCCAGAGTAAACAGGTGGGCTATTTTGCAAAACGTCTTTTAATGAAATATGATTCACATAATTTGACAGAAAGCAAGCTAAGTTTCCATGGTTTCTGCTTGCCATCTTCATTGTGTTTAACTTCTTTGGCTGCTGACTCAAATATTTCATCTGAGGTAAAGGTGACCCCAGACACCTCAGGAAGATCCTCAGAGCCCTTCTCTGTCCTTGGGAAGAAGAGTAAAAGTGCCCTGATAGCCTCTAGAATATGTTTGATGAACTAATTATTAATTGAAGGTATTGCCAAGACAAAATAGATTTCTAAAGTCTGGCCCTGTATTCAATAAAGTAAGAATGCTTCTTTAACTATTTTGCCATTTATTTCTTTGCATTACAGAAAAATATATCAGGCTACAATTTCAGGTTTCTATAATTAAAAACTCCTTATTATTAAAATTACTATTGGGCTCGATGTGGTTTCTCATGCCTGTAATCTCAGCACTTTGAGAGGCTGAGGCAGAAAGATCACTTGAGCCCAGAAGTTCGAGACTAGCCTGGGCAACATGATGAAACCTTGTCTCCACAAAAAATACAAAAAATTAACTAGGCATGATAGTACATGCCTGTAGTCCCAGCTACTTGGGAGGCTTGAGTGGGAGGATCACTTGAACCCAGGAGGTTGAGGCTGCAGTAAGCTCCTGCACTTCAGCCTGGGCAACAGAGCAAGATTCTGTCTAAAATAAAATAAAATTGCTGTTAATGTCAATACTGCTTGACTTATAATTTTAAAAAATAAACACACTATATAAGTTCTGATAAAAGAAATATAATAAAAGTAGCTCTGCCACTTTAGATAAGCCACTTAATCTCCCTGAGCCTCAATTTCCTCATCTGTTACAGAGTAGGGTTGAGCTATGTGATCACAAGATGTAGAACAGTGACTCTTCACCAATGGGATATAATTAAGATCTCTAAAAGTTACACATGGTTTGTATTTTTTAAATAATGAGCAAGATTGAATATACTTCTTCAATCTCATACACAGAGCCTTTGGCTGGTGGGAAATCTTAGAAGATACACCAAGAGCTGAAACATAGTGAGATGTCATAGAAATGATTGAGTGGCACCAAATTTAATCTGTCATTACTATAGATCTGTGACTTTGATGTCCATTACATAAGTGACCTAAATGTATGTGTGCGTAATATAAAATAGATATAAAATAACACCTAATATTAATAATAACTACCATTTTAAGAGCTTTCTGTATGCTGGGGAAAAGGATAAAATACTTGAATAAACTTTAAAAGACAAAACTATTAAAAATAACACTACCTATAATAATTCTAAGGGATATATAACAACTTAATTTTGACCACAAAGAAAAAAAAAGTAATAAATACACTTTAACATTTTTATATTGCCTATCCCTTAATCAGTTGTTGTAGTTACTGTTCTTTTTGATAGTTTTGCCTTTAAACAAATTATTTTTTTGAGATGGAAGTCTCGCTCTGTCACCCAGGCTGGAATGCATGGCACAATCTCAGCTCACTGCAACCTTTGCCTCCCAGGTTCAAGTGTTTCTCCTGCCTCAGCCTCCCAAGTAGCTGGGATTACAGGTGCATGGCACCACACCTGGCTAATTTTGGACACTTTTAGTAGAGGTGGTGTTTTGCCATGTTGACCAGGCTGGTCTTGAACTCAACCTCAGGTGATCCGCCTGCCTCAGCCTCCCAGAGTGTTGGGATTACAGGTGTGAGCAACTGTGCCCAGCTAGTTTTATCTTTTAGTCTTCCTACTTGAGATATAAATGGTTTACTTCCCACAATTACAGTATTACAGTAGTCTTAATTTGTCTGTATTCTTTCTTTTGCCAGTGAGTTTTATACATATACCCATTAGCATCCTTTTCTTCCCGACTGAAGAACTCCCTTTAGCATTTCTTGTAAGACAGGTTTGGTGGTGATGAATTCTTTAAGCTTTTGATTGACTGGGAAAGTCTTTATCTTTCCTTCATGTTTGATGGGAACCTTTACCAGATAGAGTATTCTTGATTGACAGTTTTTTCTCTTCAGCACTTTGAATGTATTAACCCATTCTCTTTTGTCCTGCAGGGTTTCTACTGATAAATCCACTGAAAGCCATACTTGGGCTCTGTTGAATGTGATATGTTTCTTCTCTCTTGATGTTTTGAGTATTTGTTCTTTGTATTTGAGTTTTAACAATTTGATTGTAACGTACCTTGGGAAAATCCTCTTTGGATTGAATTTTATTTGTGACCACTCAGCTTCCTGTACATGAATACAGTATAGTCTTTCTTTAGATTTGGGAAATTTTCAGCCATTATTTCTGTAAGTGTCCTTTATGGATATTTTTCTCTCTCATCTCCTTTGGAAATTCCTATTATGTGAAGGTTAGTTTGCTTGATGGTGGTCCATAATTCTCATAGGCCTTCTTCACCCTTTTTTATTCTTTTTTACTCTTTGATCCTCTGATTGAGTAATTGCATATGTTCCATCTTCAACTTCATTGATTCTTTCCTTTGAGCAAATCTGTTGATGTTTTCTAATGAGTTTTTCAAGTTTGGTTATTGTATTCTTTATTTCTAGGATTTCTATTTGGATTTCAAAATTGTTTCTATTTCATTTTAAAATTTCTAATTTTGTTCCTGGATTATTTTCCAAATTATATTTAGTTTTCTATTCATTTTTTTTTGTGATTCCCTGAACATCTTTAAAAGGATTAATCTAAAATATTTCCAGACATATCATAGATTTTTAATTTTTCTAGACCTTTCGTTAGTTTCTTTTGTTGGAGTTATATTTCCCTGAGTTTTCACAATCCTTGAACCTTTACAGTAATGCCTGTGCATTTAAGGAGGCAGCCACCTCTTCAGCTATTGCAGGTTCTGTTATATCTTTACTTCTGTAAAGATATATTTACTATATCTTTGGTTCTGTTATATCTTTACTAATTAGTATCAAATCTTAATTTCTAGCTTGTTGTTGTTCCTGTTCTGAGAAGAGCTTATAGTGCATACCAGAACCAGAACACAGCACTAGAACTAACTTTGTGCCCTACCATTATTTCCTGGTTTGGGAAGGTCTTATAGTGAACACTGGAACTTAAATGCTACACTGGAACTAAATCGCAGCCCTGCCTTTGTTTTCCGGTCTGGTGAAAACTTACAGTGAGCACCAGAACTCTCATGCCATCCTTTTAGTTGTTCAGGCCAGAGGATGTCTTCAGACAAGCACCTGGGATTTATGGGAAATAGGACTAGGGATTGGGGGCTTCCTATGAATTGTGCCCTCTGCAGTGCCACAGTGCTGGCCAATCTCTTTAGTATGGCATTACCACTGATCTGAACATAGAATGTCTGCCAAGTTGCTGCAATCAGTGCCCTGCACTTTGGCCGAAACTCACCCTTGGAGGTTCACTCCTCTTGGCACTCCCACTGGTTCTTGCAGGGCAGGACTGAAGTGGGTTTCCCACAGAGATTCCCAGATCTGTGGGGAGATTGGATATCCACCTCCAATTCTCTCCTGTCATTCAGCAGCTGTGGGTTGAGGAAAATTTTCTGTGAGTGGTATTATGCTGGCTTGGGAGAGAGGGTGGCACAGTCTAAAATGACTCTTACTCTTACCAGTTATGATTTCTTTTGATTCTGTGGGCCCAGGGTGTTTCTTCATTTTTCCCTGAATTCTGGTAAATTCAGGGTGGTTCTCTTGTCTTTGAATAGTTTCTAATTATACTTTTGTTGGGTGAGTGATGCCGGGGGATCTTCTGTTCCACCATTTTGCTGACATCTTCCCTTAACTGGACTCTTAAACCCTGCCATGGCCCATTTGTTTCATGGAGAATTGTCTAATTGATGTTGTGGTGTTTTTTTTCTTTTTCTTTTTGAAGGACAAAGACTGGTATTCTTACTCTGCTAGCTTGCTGATATCATCAATGAGTTTTATTTTGGATTATAAATATAATGCATAAATGTGAGAAAGGCATTAGGAAGTGGGACTCACAGAGGCAAAAATTTTCTGTTTTTTATGCTTTTCTTGGAGGAAATGATTATTACAATTTGAAAACAATTTCATGTGTATGTAAGTATTACCATCATTTTTTTTCCACATTGGCACATAGAGAGTTATCTATTATTATCAACCACAGGTTATTCTGTTTCATAAACTGTAATTTAAGAACAATTCTCTATTAAAATATTTAGATAGTTTCTATTTTGTCATTACATATTATGCTGTGATCTTTATACTTACACATTATTTCACAGATGTATTTACTTCCGCATAATGAATTCCAGTAAGTGAAGGTGCTGAGAAAAAGTGTCTGCATGTTTGTATAGATATTGCCAGATTGCTGTATAAAAGAGTTTACCAATTTTATTCTCTGACTAAAAGTGTATGAGAGTGCCTATTTTCCATATCCTTGGTAACACTGTGTACAACTTCATACTCTTTGCCATATGATGGGTAAAAGTTGTTCCTCTTGTTTTCATTTGTTTTTCTATAAATATGAATAACATTGAAAATCTTCATGTTTAGTGGATATTGGTACTGTTTTTTTCTCTTTAAACTACTTATTTACGTACTTTTGACATTTTGATTAATTTACAAGTTAGTTACATATTAGGGAAATTATTCCTTTATCATATCAATTGCTGTCAGATATGCTGAAAATATACTTCCAGCTTTTCATTTATAGTTTGAATCTCTTCATTTTTTTAACTGTAATTTCTTTCTGTATTCATGAGTGATATTTCTTGATAATCTATTTTTTGTGATATTTTCTTTGTTTTAAAAGTTCAACTTTTGTTTTAGATATAGGGAGTACATGTAAAGGTTTGTTATATGAAAATATTGTGTGATGCTAAGGAGTATGAATCCTGTCACCCAGGTAGTGAACATAGTACCCAACAGGTAGTTTTTAACCTGCTCCCTTCCCTTCCCCATCTAGTAGTCTACAGTATCTATTGTTCCCATATTTATATGCATGTGTGCTCAATGTTTTGCTCCCACTTGTAAATGAGAACATGGGTTTTCTGTTTCTGCATTAATTCGCTTAGGATTATGGCCTTCAGCTTCATCCATGTTGCTGCAAAAGACAGCATTTTATTTTATTTTTTATGGCTGTGTTGTATCCTATGGTAGATGGGTCCCATATTTTCTCTATCCAATCCACCATTGATGGTCACCTGGGTTAATTCTGTGTCTTTACTGTTGTGAATAGCATAGTATTGACTATACGAGTGCATGTGGCTTTCTGGTAGAATGATTTATTTTCTTTTGGTTATATAACCAGTAATGGGATTGCTGGGTTGATGATAGCCCTGTTTTAAGTTCTTTGAAAAATCTCCAGACTGCTTTCCACAGTGGCTGAACTAATTTACATTTTCATCAACAGTGTATAAGCATTCCCTTTTCTCTGAAGCCTCACCAGCATCTGTTGTTTTTTTAACTTATTAATAATTACAATTCTGACTGGTGTTGATATCTCATTGTGGTTTTGATTTGCATTTCTCTGATGATTCATGATGCTGACCATTTTTCATGCTTGTTGGCTGCTTGTATGTCTTCTTTTGAGAAGTGTCTGTTCATGTCCTTTGCCCATTTTTTTAATGGGGTTACTTGTTTTTGCTTGTCGACTTGTTGAAGTTTCCTATGGATTTTAGATATTAGGCCTTTGTTGGATACATAATTTGCAAGTATCTTCTCCCATTCTGTAGGTTGTGTGCTCTGATACTGTTCATAAATTGTTGAAGTTTTAAGTTTTCAAGTTGATATTAATCTTTTCTTATATAATTTTTACCATGTTTTAAAATTTTCTTTATCTCATTATTTTCAGCACATTCATTTGTATTCCTTTATGATTTCATTTTTACAGGTAATCTTTTTTATCTATCTGGAAAGTTATTTTGAAACATTTTGGGACTCCATCTCATTCCATTCCCCAAAAGCTAGCCAATTACCCAATACCATTTATTGAGTCATCTGTATTTCCCACATTGATATGAAATGTAATATTTATTCTACTGTAAATTCTTCCATATATTTTGATATATTTCTCTCGTACTTAAAAAAAAAATTCGTTTTGCTTTTTGTACCAGCACAAAGTATTCTTAGTTACCTAGCTTTATAACAAGTTTTAATATCTGAAGGGCCTGTTTAAGTTCGGTTTGGACAGGAGTGCATTTTGGATCCTATGAGACTTGCAGGGTGAAGTCAGAAGATTTAGCAGGCAGTCAGAAAAATGGGTCCTAATCTTTGAAGATAAATCCAGAGTAAGATACAACAGTGAGAGCCATCAGTTTGTAGGTAATAGAAAAATCCATGAGAGTGGATGAGAATTCATTAAGAGAAATTCTGAGGAAGATGTAAACTTGGAGTCCTTCTATGTAATAGAATTTTTCCACGCATGTAAGAATTTCTGTCAAATGTCTGTTGATTCTTAAAATTTCTTTGCTTTTAAAAATGTCTACTAACAGGAGAGACAATATACTAATATGTTCATCTAGATTGAAAATCAGAAAATGAGTGAATATTAAGTAGAGGTTAGGACTCTTACATACTTAGAACTTTAAAGCAATGACTTTTAGGTTTTATTGTGAGCTCTATGATAGCATGGATAAGCTGATTTTGGTGTGAGCATGTGTGGGGGGTGGTTAATCTTGCTCTTCATTAATTTTAACTCTTAGAGGTCAGAAACTATCTTGTTAATTTTTGAACCCTGAAAGCAAAAAAGATGCTCAATAAATGTTATAATATAATCAAATACACCAAGCTCCCCAAGAGTAGGCCAATAATCTTGTTTCATTGAACCATACAGGCAGGAGACAAGTTTCTGTAGTTGTAATAATCTTAACTTTAATGTGGACATTGCCAGCTGTTTTAGATCTAAATTATCTTTGCTTAGACTGACAACTTGTGGATCACTTGTGAATTAATGAGCTGCTATAACTAATTATTCTAAATCAGCTCAAGGACAGACCTCATATATGAGGACTGCTATTGTAAAAAAAAAAAAAGAAAAAAGAAAAACCTCAAGTAGACTGAAGTTTGCTGGTTTTGGAGGATTAGGTTATTTAAAAATGCCACCTTTTTACCTTTTAAATTGAGAAAGATGTTTCATCCATAGGATGTAAGGCAATTCTATTTACACATACATTATCTCACACACATCTCACATCCTGACCTTCACAAGTGCTGCCTAGTAAAGAGGAGGGGAAGGCAGATGTCCTCCAGGGAGAAAAAGTGCTGGCATATTGTAAGAGGTATCATCAGAGTCAGCCTACTTTTCCTTTCTGGGTGAGTTTCTTGCTGATGTTACTGTTTGTCCATGCTCAGATTTTAGTAAGTAGAGTATAAAATTGATTTTCATCAAGGGTTACCTTTTCCTCTAAAGTGAAAAATAAACCTCTTGTTTTATTCCATACATTTTTAAAATTCTTAGGTCTGGATTAGTAGCTCAGAGCTCAGAGTGTTGAGGGAACATAATTGAGAAACTAAAATGGTGAAGAACAAAATGTCATTGCCAGGTTTGAGGATGGAGCTGAAGACTTCATTGTTTCCCTAACCCATTTTCAAAATAATTTTAAAAGTTTACCAATAATTTTGTATCTCCTTTGACTCTTTAATCAGCAATAATGACTAAATCATTCATGTCTTTCAACAGTAATTACAAAATATTTGGACATAGTTATCCATTACAGAAACCACAGTGTCTGAGAATGACTGATTAAATAGTAGGAATTTCAAGAAATCCGTGGGTCACCTAGGCAGCATATATCATTTTAAAGGGAAAAAGTTATTTCATGTACTTATTCAAATGCATTAAAATAGGTGTTTCTGTGTTGTAGTTTGTATTCACTGGTTTTATAAAACAAACGTCTTCCTTTTCATTGATCAGTGTTTGAGATTCTTCTGGATGTTTGATCAGTGAGGCTCTCAGTAACAGAAAGGATTAATTAGTAGATTCTAAAATAGTTCTGTTTTCCAAATATTTGGTGCTTCTCGGTTTTATGTAAAACGTCAAACAGAATCATCTGTTTTTGGCTAATTTAAGTTTGGATAGAACTAAATATCATAGAAGTTAGTCTTAAGTATTACATCACCCATACAGGATCCCTTTTTGAATTTTTCCTTCAGTTTATAGGCTCATCCTGTGTCCTAAAATATACAAAGCTAAAGCACCTAGCACACTGTCATAAAGTGGGGTCTCAAAATTAATGTATTTCACTGAAAATTTAAAAGATATTTTAAGGGGAAGAAACTAACATTTATATAGGGAAAATTATGAGAGATAATAGGAGACACTTGGGGTATTGTAAAGTGACCTTCATTGTAAGTAATCAACTTTTATTATTATATTTCAGTCAGGAGGAGGACATAGAACACTGAGGTATCAAAAATGTACACGTACACACACAGAACCTGCAGAAATTATTGTCTTTTTCCGTATTTTTTCTCTCCAAATTTCAGAGCATTGATGGTTAAATGCTTTAGATTAAGTGACTCATAAGCTTATTCTGCCAGATTTGGATGGTTGAGAGCCTCTACAGTTTTGTTAATGAGTGTCTACACAGCAGCTCCCATGCCATTTGCCAAGAAGCAACAGACACTGGTGGCTATTAATGTAAAAGGTGTCTGTATTGGCTTATGAAATACCAGCATGCATGTTTCTCTAAACATCTTTTACAAAAGACTAAGAAATAATTGTGTTACATGCCGAGTGTAGGGCTCTTAAAGTTTTTAATAGATGTGAAAAATGTGCTTCCACTGACAGAGGCGTCAGGTTTCTAAAGCGTGACACCATAGGTAATTTCAGGGTGAGAAAAGGAGTGGAAATCAGTGCTCACTTCTGCCTGGGAGGCAGATGATGTGGTTGCAGCACAGGGTGTAGGAGGTGGAGAGGGAAGAAGATGCCGAATGAGAAGAGCATAGTGCCGGGAAAGGACCTCAGTAGATGACAGAGCAATGAAATTTCTTCTTTAGAAACCGTGAGTTGTGAAACATTCAAGAGAGGAAACAATGTCTAGATAGATTTATAGAAAGTTTCCATAAGGTCTGTGTCATTTAAAATCCCTGGATGTCCCCCATTAGAAGATATATAATAAAATTCCACTATATTTTTCAAGATTGCCAAACTGTGCTTTCCCATATGGCCTCTGTGCAAACAGAACCACGTGTACTTTTTGGGCTTAGAAGGGTAATAGTTTAAAGTGTCTTGTTTAGGCCAGGCATGATGGCTCATGCTTGTAAATCCTAGCATTTTGGGAGGCTGAGGTGGGCAGATCACTTGAGTCCGGGAGTTCAAGACCAGCCTAAGCAACGTGGCAAAACCCCCTCTCTACAAAAAATACAAAAATTAGCTGGGCATGGTGGCTACATGCCTGTCATACCAACTTCTTGGAGGCTGAGTTGGGAGGATTGTTTGAGCCCAGGAGGTTGAGTCTGCAGTGAGCTGAGAATGCATCACTGTACTCCAGCCTAGGTGACAGAGCAAGACCTTGTCTCAAAAAAAAAATAAAAATAAAAACTAAAGTATCTTGTTTAGAGGCCATGATGGTTAATTTTATGTGTCAACTTGACTGGGTCATTGGGTGCCCAGATTAAACATTATTTCTAAGTTTGTCTGTGAGGGTGTTCTCAGATGCGAAATCATGTTTAATCGATTCAATCCATTGAGGGCCTGGATAGAACAAAAGGTGGAGGAAGGAGGAATTTCCCCCTCCCCGCCTTGTGTTCTGCCTTACCAGTTGAGCTAGGACATCTTCACTTGCCCTTAGACTGAGATTTATACCATCAGCTCCCCTAGTTCTTACGCGTTTGGACTTGGTTGAATTCACCACAGTCTTTCCCGAGTCTCCAGTTTACAGATGGAAGATCATGTGACTTCTCAGCTTCTATAATTGCACTTTCTCATTATTTATCCTCTACATCAGATATAGATATCTGTTTAACTAAGGACTCGTGGAAAAAGGTGACAGAGAGAAGATGACAGAGATGTTATCTACAATGTCCGAAACTAATGAAAAACTGGTTTGTGTGATGTGCAGGATACTCCTTGCCATCAACAAGAGTAAGACAGAAGTCCTAGGAGAAAAAGGCAAGAATATAAGCAGACAAATTACAGAAATGGTTACAGGCATATGAAGAGAAGCTCTAATTCATTAGTAATTATGGAATTGCTGATTCAGATAGCAGTTAGGTATTATTTTTCTCCCATAACAGTGGCAAAATATTTTAAAGTTGAATAAGGCCATAGGCATCCTCACCCATTTGTCCACTACATGTGGGAATGTGGGAAGTAGACTTGGCATCCATTCTGCAGAGTAAGCTAGTAGTACGGCGGCATATAAACACACACACACACACACACACATACACACACACACACACGGACCTGGGTGAGAATTTATTTGTAATGTATCTTGGAATGATTATATATAATATATTACGGATTACAGCAATTCTGCTTCCAAGATACATTACAAATAAATTCCCACCAAGTCCATATGGGATCATGAAGCTGTTCATTTATAGCAATGTTAGAGAGTTGCAGGCAATCAGGGAGAGTAGGTAGAGAAAATTGATGCTTGCATACCATAGAGTTAGTAGTAACAGATTAGATGTACACAAAGCCATATGGATTAAAGTTTAAAACTATTGTGTTAAGTGAAAGAGTATGAAATAGAATGAGATTCATTTATGTAAGTTTGAAATACATGCCTACATATACACACATGTGCATATACACACAAAAAACATGCATTTCATTGCTAAAATTTTACAGGGACAAACCACAGCCATTTAGAATGAACAAATGAACAATAGTTAATTTCAAAGAGGGAGATTTATAATAGCTTGACATTTTAGCGCTTACTGAGCTTTTCTCCATCTCTCTTGGGAGGAGTCTAGTTGCAGTTTAAGAGTGACAGCTCTGTGCGCTGATCTAAGTTCAGACATTCTATCTCTATTTTCAAAGTGTCTGTGTAAGAACCTGTCCAGACAGTAGGGAAACAAGGAAAGAAAAAAGAATGAGAGAAAAATGTTCTATTTAGCACATAGGCACCACAGTATAACTATATATCACACTATGCATACCAAATTTATAGAATTTGTTATGATTACCACAGTTAATGCTGTAACAACCTGGGATACATTACAGCATGTGGCAGTGGAAGTCCTCCTGAATCAGGACCCAAAGTATAGTATTAAACAAATACGGTTTTTTTGGGTTTTTTTGTTTGTTTGTTTGTTCAATTTTTTTTTAGACAGAGTCTCGCTCTTTTGCCCAGGCTGGAGTTCAGTGGCACTATCTCAACTCACTGCAACCTCCACCTTCTGGGTTTCAAGTGATTCTCCTGCCTCAGCCTCCTGAGTAGCTGGGATTACAGGTGCCCACTGCTGCTCCAGGCTAATTTTTGTATTTTTAGTAGAGATGGGGTTTCGTCTTGTTGGCCAGGCTGGTTTCAAACTCCTGACCTCAGGTGATCCGCTTGCCTCGGCCTCCCAAAGTGCTGGAATTATAGGCATGAGCCACTGTGCCCAGCCAAATATTTTTTAAAAATTACTTTTATTTAGCTTCTATAATAAAGAAAGCTATAATCAATAATGAGTACATGTAGACATAGAGTGTGGAATAATAGACATTAGAGATTCAGAAGGTGGGATGGAAAGGGGGTAAGGGATGAGAAATTACTTAATATAGCCAATGTACATTATTCAGATGATAGTAACACTAAAAGCCCAGACTTCAGAACTATGTAGCAATATATCCATGTAACAAAACTGCATCTGTACCCCTTAAATTTACACCAATAAAATAAATCACTTTTAAATTATCACACACCAATGAAGGGTTCCACGTGCTTTAATTTTTCTTATAATGTGTGGCTGCTCCCAGTTTTCCTAAGATGTGATTATTGTAGTTTTAATTTTTTTAAGATTTGTCTACTCAGAACACAGAATGCCTTTGTTAATGTTATTTAGATATCATCATAAAGAACTGTCTAAATTTCTTATTAAACTAGTTCTAAGCTCACTTTTAAAATTATAAAAGTAATATCTTTCTCATCATAGAAAATGTAGAAAATGTAAGAAGAATATAAAATTACGTATGATCTCACTATTCAGGACAGCTACTTTCAACATTTGATGAATATATATGTGAATTATCCTTTTTTGTCGATGCCATTTCAAAACTGGGATCATATCATATTATAGTTATTTACTTACTTATACAATGGTTTTCTTCCAGAAATGTTTTAGTTTGGCTTATATAAATACACACAAATAAAATAAAAAATGAGTGGAAGAGAAAGGAAGGTGATAGGAAAAATGAGACTAGGGAAGGTAAGAGAAAGTCAGGTGTGAGGTTAGTATACAATGCATAATTAGCTCCAGTATGTTTGGGAGAAGTGGAGCACACGTTCAGCTCTGAGTCTGCTGGCAGCAAATGTTAAAATCCAGGGCATGATTTCTAGAGTCCGTAAAATATATACTGCCATGAAATCAGGTGATTCATAGCTCTTGCTGACAGTGGGCCTAAGGAGCTCCTCTCTCAAATCGTAATCAGTAGACAAAGAGTAAGATAGTGAACAACAGCCTGTTTTTACTATAATCACACTGTGCATACCAAATTTATAGAATTTGTTATGATTACCACAATTAATGCTGTAACAACCTGGGATACATTACAGCATGTGGCAGTGGAAGTCCTCCTGAATCAGGACAGTGTAATTACTGTCTTCCCGGTAATTACAACACTCTCCTTCTTGGGGCTTGGGAGAATATCTTTGCAAAATCTACATCTGATAAGGGGTTAACATTCAAAATAAACACAGAACTTGAACAACTCAATAGAAAAAAAAAAAAAAAAGCCAAATAAGCCAGTTAAAGATGGGCACAGGACCTGAATAAATATTTCTTAGAAGAAGACATACAAAAGGCCAACGGGTATATGAAAATATGCTCAATGTCACGAATCATTAGAGAAATACAATCAAAAACACAATGAGATAGCACCTTGCACCTGTTAGAATGCCTATTATCAAAAAGACAAAGGAAGCTGAGGCAGGAGGATTGCTTGTGCCCAGGCATTTGAGGCTTCAGTGAGCTATGATCATGCCACTGCACTCCAGCATTGGCAACAGAGTGACACCATATCAAAAAAGAAAAAAACTAGGACAAATAATAACAAGTGTTGGTGAGGATGTGGAGAAAAGGGAACCCTTGCACACTGTTGGTGGGAATTTAAATTATCATACCCTTTGTGGAAAAAAGCATGAAAATTCTTCAAAAAATTAAAAACAGAGTTAACATATGATCTAGCATTCCTACTACTGGGTATATATTCAAAGGGAATGAAATCTATATGTTGAAGATACATTTGCACTGCACTCATATTTATTGTAGCATTATTCACAATAACCAAGATATGAAATGAAAAGTATCTATTAACAGATGAATGGATAAAGAAAATGTATATATATGCAATGGAATGCTATTCTACCATAAAAAGGAAAATAAATTTGTGACTTGCAAAAACATGGGTGAACCTGGAAGACATTATATTAAGTGAAATCATCCATGTACAGAAGGACAAATACTGCTTCATCTCACTCACATGTAGAATCTAAAAATTTTGATCTGGTGGAAGTAGGGAGTAGAATGGTGGTTGCCAAAGAATTGGGCAATGGTGGTTGGGAGTTGAGAAGATGCTGGTCAAAGGATCCAAAATTTCAGATAGATAGGAGGACTAAGTTCAAGAAATCCATTGTACAACTTGGTGACTATCGTTGGTGATATGGTTTGGCTCTGTGTACCCACCCAAATTTGGTGGGATTGTAATCCCCAGGTGTCAAGGGAGGGACCTGGTGGGAGGTGATTGGATCATGGGGGCAATTTCCCCCATGCTGTTTTCATGATGGTGAGTGAGTTCACATGAGATCTGATGGTTTAAAAGTGGCAGTTTCCTCTGTGTGCTCCCTCTCCCACCACCTTATAGAGAAGGTACTTGCTTCTCCTTCCCCTTCCGCCATTTGTAAGTTTCCTGAGGCCTCCCTAGCTACACAGAACTGTGAGTCAATTAAACCTCTTTCTTTTACAAATTACCCAGTCTCGGGCATTCTTTATAGCAATGTGAAAACGGACTGATACAGTTAGCAATGATATATTGCATCATCAAAAAATGCTAAAAGAGTAGATTTTAAATGTTCTTACCAGAAAAATGACTTTGTGAAGTAATAATATGTTAATACTGCTTTTCACAAATGTATATGAATTCCAAAACATCATGTTGTAAGTGATGAAAACATACAGTTTTATTTGTCAAAAATTTTGTCAATTAAAGTAAATAAATAAATTGTGTATGGGACTGGTACCACAACATCTAGGACATAGGAGCTCTGTATCAAGGGTTCCTGCTTTATTACTTTACTTATTGTCACTGCATTATACATTTGCAAAATATAGTTGTGTGTTTTCCGGCCTAAAAATCCTGATTAAGCAACTGAATTTGTCCTTGAAGAAAAAATAACTGCTAGTAACATCATCAGAACCCAGACCCCAAAAGGCTTTATAAAACCTATTTAATCCTTCTAAATGCAAATGTATTTAAATATATACCTTCATGTATTCATTTGAAATAAGCTGCTAACTCTAAATATTTAAATATTCCCAGCTACACTTGTAAATTGTACAGAGAAAATTTTATTTTCTACCTATCATTATTTTCTGCTGTATTTCACACTTAAGCCAACCCTCTGATTTCATTTTGACTCAATATATATTTGTGACTGGAGGTATGTTTTCAATCACCACCCTGGGCAATATGGTAAATGTCAGTTGTCCCTCGTTCAAGTGGACTTTGAGACTATATTATCTCCCATCAGCTATTCTTCTTAAGTAAAATACCCTTAGAGAAGGTTGCATATTAAAAAACAATGTATTCTTCCTCAGGCCGATTTATGTTTTTTATAGAACATATTTGTATTTTACTTCTGTATTTTATTCTCTTCCCCAGGCAAAGTGATAAATTTAATAAATGTTTTAAAACTCCATCAATTCCCTCCCTCCTGTATATTCATTTGCTCTGTCTTTATTCTCATCAATATTGAAATGGCTGCAGTATGTTCTGTGTCTCTTGCCCTTATTCACTCTCTCCTTACAATTTGCAGCCAAAGATCTTCCTGCTATCCTAGTACTCAACTTGTATTTCTCATTCCACTGCAATTCTACTTGTACTCCTTCCCCAAGAAAATTTTCTAATTAAAAAAATAAAATTTAATAAGTAAACGTATTCTTTATATAATTTATAAATTTAACTGTAAAAAGAACACCTGTATACACTTCACATAGATTCGCCAATTACTAACATTTTATCACATTTATTTAATCTGTCTCTTCATTTTTCCCAAAATATCTTTTTTTTTTTTTGAGACAAAGTCTCACTCTGTTCCCCAGGGTGGAGTGCAGTGGCACGATCTTGGCTCACTGCAAGCTCCAACTCCCTAGTTCAAGTGATTCTCGTGCCTCAGCCTCCTGAGTAGCTAGGATTACAGGTGCCTGCCACCAGGCCTGGCTAATTTTTGTATAGTAGAAATGGGGTTTCACCATGTTGACCAGGCAGATCTCAAACTCCTGACCTCAGGTGACCCACCCACCTCGACCTCCCAAAGTGCTGGGATTACAGGCGTGAGCCACCACTCCCGGCCTCAAATATCATTTAAGAATAAATTACCAACATCAGGACACCTCACTTCTAAATACTTTGGGTATTTCTTAAGAATAGTGGCACAATTTCACTTAACGATTACAATTTGCATATGCACAGAATTAACAATAATCCTATAATAGAAACTAAAATGTAGCCCTTATTCAAATTTTCCTAATTGTTACTAAAATATCTTTAGAGCCATTTAGGTTTTGATTTATGCTTTCATTTAATCATAGCTTCTCAATCTCTTTTAATCTAAAACATTCTATTACCTTTTATTGTTTTTGTTTTGAGTTGATCTTTTTGAAATATCCAGGCCTAATCTTGTAGAGTGTCCTGCATTCCAGATTTGTCGTATCCTCTAGGGTGGCAGGTAGGGCAAATGAATTATTTATCCTGTGTAGCAGGCAATGCATTATTTACTTCATTGAATGAATGCCACTTGGTCTTTCAGATAGCTATTGTAACCATCTCCAGGTCTCAGAGTACCATATTCTCCCAAAATTTTCAGGATACCTTTCCCATTATTGGGAGATAAAGCTCCAGAGAGCCCCCAAATGGCAAATGCATGAATACTTGTAGTTGGTAGTAATTATGGGGCACCATTCTGTACAAAGATGTTTCTTTTCCATTTCCCCCCATTCTACCAGTAAGGAACACTTAATTATAGCCAGGTACGATGACGTGTGCCTGTGGTCATAGCTACTTGGAAGCCTGAGGTGGGAGGATCACTTGAGCCCAGCTTACAGAGAGTTATGACCATGCCACTGCACTCTAGCCGGGGTGACAGAGTGAGCAAGCCCCTATCAAAAAAGAAAACACACACACACACACACACACACACACAGAAACCTTAGTTAATATGACTTTAATAATTTTTATCAAAATCCTGATAATCTCATTTTCAACAATAAAACAATTCAACAATAAAAATGTGCCCCCTATAGACTCTGAGTTGTCAGGGAAAGGTAGGGTGACAGGTGAATCATAAAAAATGAAGAAACACAAAACCATGTACAGAATACCTTTTGAATACCAAAAGATTTCCATCAAATTCAACATACTGACATTTATGAAGCACTCACTACGTGCCATGCTTTATGGTTGTGGACACACAGATAAGCAAGAAGTGATAGCTGTCCTCTGGGGACTTGCAGTCTGGTTACATACACAAGTAATTTCGTACAAGCCAGTCCCTAATAAAGCCCTATAAAGACACAAATTTTAAAGAACAAGACAGGAGAGGGAGCTCTACTGTGTCTATAGTGACCCTGAGGGCCTGATGGAGGATGGCAGGTGAGCCAGGCCATATTGGACCTTGGAGATCTTGCCTGAAATTAACACTAGGGGATGGAGAGGGAGGAGCATTAAAAACTCCGTATTCCATTGGCAAAAGTAAGTGCCAAGTATATCTCACAAAGAGGCAAAATTCTGCTTAAAGGAGTAGTAAGGAATAAATACATCATGGAGGTGGCTACTTTTCATCTGGGTTCTTTCAGTGCTGTGTGGGTGACTGGTCCTCAGTATTTGTAGGAAGTGCATTGGCAAATTTCTACGTAGATTTTTAGCCAACGTGTATCTGGTGGTTGACACCAGGATCGTAGGAATGGGTTGCATATTTCTGTCTATACACAGTTTCAACTTTGTAGCCTCTTGTCCCTAATTCTGCTTATGCAACCCAGCTCTGGGGTCTGTAGTTGAGCCATGAATTTACAAGCTGTTCTCTGCAAGGGATGTATGACTATCCTATGGGAAGGTCCCCTGCCTGATGTCTGTCTTCAGACACTAGGTAAATAAAATCTCTGAAATATTGATGAGTAGAAATGACTCTATTAATAATGGAAAAAGGAAGCAGCAAGATCACTTATGTGAAAAGAGAGAGCACATTTCACTGAAATCCAAGCTCTTGTGACCATGCTTAGCCGTCCCTGATTGTTTTGTGGGAGGGCAGTGAACCCAGCACTGGAGGATGGAGACATCCTGTCACAGAGAGAATGCAGCTGGCGAAATGATTAAAATTACTGTGTGGGTGGCAAAGGAAGGGAAGCCTTTGTTAAGGCAAGAACAATCAGTATTTTAATATTGCTACGCTTGCACGAGGAAGCCAAGAATTCCTGTTGGCTCTGCCTTGTGGGGTAACAGACAGGATGCTTGGACACCCTTGGAGTGGAATGAATGGGGAGCTGTTGGAAGACAGCTGTTACCACATTGGGAACAGCTCTTGAGCATCTTCCTCCTTTCATCACTTTCGGCATCGGAATCTCTGCTGGAGAGAATGGTGAGGCCCTTGCAGGAAGGGGGTCTAAGATACAGGCACTCAGAAATGTTTATTGTGTGTTCACTAAGGGCTGACAGTATGATCGTCAGTGATGAATGAGATAGGCCCAGTGCTTGCCCCCTTGGGATTAAGTAATTTATCGTTTTTAACCTTGCCCCCTTGGGATTCTGGGAAAGATAGAAAAGGAATCACGTCAAAATCAAGTAAACAAGGATGAACTACAAAAGGGTTATTAAGATGACGTGGAGGCTGAGGTGAGGGTATCTAATCAAGTGTATATGGGGTGGGGAGGAGAAGGTAAGGCAGTAATGGGCAGGGAAATCTGCCCCGGGAAGGAATGACTAAGGTGCAACCTGAAGAATAAACAGAAAGCAGGAAATAGTATGAAGACAGTGTTCCAAGTAGAAGGAAGTCTGTGGCCGTGGTATGATCTGATGCACAATTTTATTTATTTTTAATTTTTATAGGTTTATGGGGCACATGTGCCATTTTGTTACATGGATATGTTACATAGTGGTAAAGTCTAGGACTTTAGTGTAGCCGTCACCCAAATAGTGTACCTTTTACCCATTAAGTAATTTCTCGTTTCTAACTGCCCCCCATCCTTTTACCCTTCTGAATCTCCAAGTTTGTCATTCCACTGTATGTTCAAGTGTGTGCATTACTTAGCTTCCACTTATAAGTGAGAATATGTGGCATTTGACTGTTTCTGAAATATTTCACTTAAGATAATGGCCTCTAGTTCCATCTGTGTTGCTAGAAGTTCCATCATGTCTGTTACTAAAAAAGACATGATTTTATTATTTTTTATGGTTGAGTAGTATTCCATTATATCACTTTTTTTTTTTTTTTTTTTTTTTTTTTT
>NW_016804209.1:2964729-2975957 GCF_001698545.2 Rhinopithecus bieti | reverse complement strand
GTGTTATTTTATTTCCTTTTTTCCTTTTTTTTTTTTTTTTTTTTTTTTTTGAGACAGAGTCTCGCTCTGTCACCCAGGCTGGAGTGCAGTGGCCGGATCTCAGCTCACTGCAAGCTCCACCTCTTGGGTTCACGCCATTCTTCTGCCTCAGCCTCCCGAGTAGCTGGGACTACAGGCGCCCGCCACCACGCCCGTCTAATTTTTTGTATTTTTTAGTAGAGACGGGGTTTCACCGGGTTAGCCTGGATATATCACATTTTTGTATCCACTCATCTATTGATGGACACTTAGGTTGATTCCATATCCTTGCTATTGTGAATAGTGCTGCAGTAAATACACTAGCACAGACATCTTTTCGGTATAATGATTTCTTTCCCTTTGGGTAGAAACTCAGAAGTGGAATTGCTGGACTGATGGTAGTTCTGTTTTTAATTGTTTGAGAAATCTCATTACTGTTTTGTATAGAGGCTGCTCTAATCTGCATTCTCACCAACAGTGTATAAGCTTTCCTTTTGCTTCATGATGCACAATTTCCTACAATCTATTCTGCCTGAGGAATGGAGGACAAATGAGATGGGACCAGAGTGGGAAACCAAGTCAGGAGACTGTTATAATTGCTCAAGTGGAAGATGGTTGTAAAGGCAGAACTGATATCTTGCCTTCAGACTAACCGTATCCCCCATTTTGGTAATAAAGAATACCATGTGTCTTGGGGGGAACAGCACACACTGTGGGCTGGCGGAGGATGGGGATGGGAAGGGAGAGCTTCAGGAAGAATAGCTAATGGATGCTTGGCTTAATACCTACGAGATGGCATGATTTGTGCAGCAAACCACCATGGCACATATTTGCCTGTGTACAAACCTGCACGTCCTACACATGTACTCATGAACTTAAACTAAAATTTGAGGAACAAAAACAGAGCATCATGTGTCATAGCTTAGAAGTTTTGCACCTGATGTAAATTGTATTTTATTTATTTAGTTTTAGTCTGAGACAAATTCTCACTCTGTTGCCCAGGCTGGAGTGCAGTGTTGTGATGTCAGCTCACTGCAACCTTCACCTCCTGGGTTCAAGAGATTCTCCTGCCTCAGCCTCCCGAGTAGCTGGGACTACAGGCGTGTGTTATCATGCCTGGCTAATTTTTTTTGTATTTCTAGTAGAGAAGGGGTTTCACCATGTTGGCCAGGCTGGTCTGGACCTGATGTTAATTTTATTAAACTTCACACATTATGTGAGCAGAATTATAGACTAATATATACAAATTGAGCTGTAGATATTGCTTGCTTGCTTTATTCAGGAAGTCACTTCTTCTGAAAGTCTGGCCCCCTTGCAATGCAACTAAAGTTTTCCCCAAAATTGTTTATAATTTTTCTTTGAGAATAATTATGTTTTGTACTTGGTGGTGACCCTGATACAGAGATCTGTTTTGAAAACATCTACAAAGTTTTCGTACTGGCGGGGTGACCAGGAAAGGGAGGAAGTTAAGCATGACCCCAGGTTTCTGAGTATGAGAGGCTAGGATAGGGGCCCCAGGGCAGAAGCAACTCCAGATTGGAGGCCTGGGACAGTTTTGCAGGAAATTCTTGAATGTATGAAAGAAGAAAGATTGTTTATCTGGACGACAAAAAGTTCCTGTTATTGGTGAGATGACCCACATAGAAAAGAGCCTGGACAACATCAAAGAGAAAAAAAGGAATATGGCAGTGAATTTAAAATTGACCTTCACCTAATGAAACAAACATAGCTCCATGGATTTTTCAGTCAGTGTTGACCCAGAAATTACGCAATTCAAACCCTTTATTTAACTGGTGAGCAGGGGGCCTCCGGCAGTTAAGTCACTTGTGCGAGGTCAGATAGCTAAGAGAACTTAATTTCTTTATGTCAAGTAATTGCAAAACATCATCAGTTACTTGGCGTATGTTTTGTGTATCCTTCTGTATATACAAACTAACTGTAATTTATACTTTGTTAGAAGCTCCTTTTAAATTTTCTTTTCTATTAATGGAAAAAATTTCTAAAATTTGCAACACATTTTCCTTCATTACCATTTGTGTCTCTGCAGTGAGGATCTTCCCACTATTTAGTCATTCATACATTTACTGATTGGGGAGATTTTTTTATTGCTCTTTAAAAATTCGACGGAAGGTAACTGTATTATACAATAATGTGGGTACTCTAAGTCCTTGACGTTAGCAGCATTTTCATTCTCTTCTTCATGCCTTTTCTCTTTTGTTGTTCCTCTCCTCCAGAGAAATCAAAACAAAGCATGTTCACACCCATGCTAGACCAATAAGTTAGGGTACTTTAAACCGTGTGTGTGTGTGTGTGTATTTGGTTGTGTGTGTGTGTGTGTGTGTGTGTGTAGTCAGTATTTATTTAGCAGAGAGTCTGACTGTGCTTCATGGGGAAGGAGAGAAGAGCCATCAGGGGCCCCGTGAACCTCTCCTCTACTGTCCAGCACAGATCCATTGTTGCCTCAAACATGAACACCTGTTCAGCAAAATAACCATCTTGCCATTAATCAGAGCCATCCTCCTTAGAGAACAGTTTGTGTTTGTAAGTGTTCCCCTTGGGGATTTCAACCCTGGTTCCCATCCTAAGAAGTTTATCAAATAATTCCTTTTAATTCTCTCATGGAGAGAGATTCTAGTGATTTTAATTTCCTCCACCTTTTCATGTTCCCAGTGTCTCACCCTTCAATCTCTGGTCCCAGGGTGCTCAGGACTCCTGGGCATGGCCTTCCGAGGGTCTGTCCTCTAGAGAGGAGCCCTTCATCACTCTCTAGCAATATTTCTTTTTCTTTAGGATACTACTCTTAGTTAGATATAGAATTAAATGATCTAATTAAATACTCAATACTTTGTTTTTAATCCTCTTGTAATTATTGTATTTTGTCTGTTTTGAATCCTGGACCTTGAACTTTATTAACAACTATGTTGTTCACCACTATACCCCAGCAGCTGGCAAAATACTTGACACCTGGTTGATGATAATATCTGCTGCAACAGTGAATTAATTAAATTAATCCAAAGGACCAATAATGTGTTATTCATTATACGAAATAGGGTTAGGTTCGTATATGGATGACAACATCTAAGAAAACTGTGGCTTAAATGAGATGAAAGTTTATTTCTTTTCATCAAAATGATGGAAATAGGTGGTCTGTGCCTGTAGGGTAGCTTTATTAAATTCTCAGGGACCCTGAATCCTTCTATCTTGTGGCTCTGCTCCCTCAGTATGTGACTTCTGCCATATAGTCCAAGATAGCAGTGTGAATTCCAGCTATCATGTCTGCTTACAGCTATAAGGAAGGGGGGCCTTGTATTAGTCAGTTTTCACGCTGCTATGAAGAAATACCTGAGACTGGGTAATTTACAAAGGAAAGAGGTTTTATTGACTCACACTTCCGCGTGACTGGGAGGCCTCAGGAAACTTACAGTCATGGTGGAAGGGGAAACAAACATGTCCTTCTTCACATGTTGGCAGCAAGGAGAAGTGCAGAGCAAAGACAGGGCAAAACCCCTTGTAAAACCATCAGATCTCCTGAGTTCTTGGGAGATGTAACTATCATGAGAACAGCATGGAGGTAACCGCCCCCATGATTCGATTACCTCTCACCGGGTCCTTCCCACGACATGTAGGGATTATGGGAACTAGAATTCAACATGAGAGGTGGATAGGAAAACCACCAAACCATATCAAAGCTAAAGATAGGAATGACTCTTTTTTTAAGGATATTTGCTATGTATCAAATTGTTTTCCCCCAGAATTCATATGTTGAAGCCTTTATCCTCAATGTGGTATTTAGAGATGAGGTATTTGGAAAGTAATAAGGCTATATGAGGTCATAAAGGTGAGGCCCTCATGATGTGGTTAGTACCCTTACAAGAGACACAAGAGGGCTTGTTCACATGTGCGCTCTCTCTCTCTCTCCCCACCTCTTTCTCCCCTCTCTCCCCTGTGTCCCCAGCCTCAAGTGCACAAAGAAGAAGTGATGTGAACACAAATGAGAGTGAGATGACAGCTGCCTATAGGCCAAGAGAAGAGCCCTCAGAATGCAACTACCTTGCTGGCACTTTGATATTTTACTTCCTAGGCCTCAGAACTCTGAGTAATAAATTTCTGTTGTTTAAGCCACCCAGTCAGTGGTATTTTGTTATAGCAGCTTGAAGTGACTAATACAATACTTTTTAAACGATATACGATACTTTCAATATGGGTAGAACATAGTAATATGGCCATGCTTAGCTACAAGGGAAGCTGAGAAAAATAATCCATACTCTGAACAGCTTTGTGCCCAGCTAAAAACCAGGTATCCCATTAGTAAGGAAGAGGAGAATGGATACTGTCAACTTGGCATCCAAACATACCCTTTTTATCCAAACTTTGTTTCCAAATAAAGACAACAGCAAAATCTTTTATTTGTCTATCGTGATGCAACTATTCCTTAGACAATTAAAAGCATGATAACTGTCTCCCAAAAAGATGATTAAAAGAAATCTAGTCAACTCATATTCTCCCACTTAATATCCTGAATTTAAATTATGAAATATAAGGGTAATGAGTATTAACACATTTGGCATTAGGTGGCAGGAGAATGGGAGAAAAGAAAAGAAATTTGGCTAGCATGTACACAAATGTATTCATATGAAAATAAGTATAAAATACTCATAATTGCTGTAGTCCTTTTTGTGCAGCTGTTCATGTGGCTGTCACTGGTATGTATAACTCTTCTCTTTCATGATCCATTCTGTATTCCCTTTGCCTTCAGCAAACACATTAGCTGGTCATGGTTCCCTGTCCGGTAGTTTGACCCAAACGTGATTCATGAAGGGTCTGGGCCATTAGCAGTTCTGCCTGTATTGGTTTTAATCTGACCCTGACTTTAATCACAGGACGTGATAGTACTCAAAGGTACTCTCGGGGATCTCCCACATTCCATATAGTCCTACTTGCCACCATTGAGTAGTGGCAGCCCACTTTTCCCCTGAGAGTACTAATCACTCCTGTGAGTACACTAATCCCTTCTTTGTCTGTGGATACATGGGAATATGGAACCTTAAGTATTTAGGTGATAGTCTCAACTACCATTGCTGTGTCCCCTGTTGAAAGCATGTCTTCCTTGTGAACCAAGGCTTGTAGACTTGCTTAACACGATGTCATGGATATTGGAAAGATGTAGAGGTGGTATTCAGGGGAGCCAATCTTTTGGGCGCCACCCCTTGGTTCTTGAACTCACAAATCCTGGTGGTGGAAGAAATAGCGCTAATTGTTGACTGTTGATTTAGAGGATATACCATATTCTAGAAGATATTACTTCAGCCTCACAAGCTTCCTTCAGGTGACATTGTAATTTTCAAAGGTCTGTTCTACAAATCTATCAGGTCAACATGACAGAGAACAACAGACAGCAGTATGAGATGACGAGTGAACTCTGTAAGCATGAGTCGATAGCCTCACTTACTTCACTGTAAAATGAGTTTCCTGGTAAGAAGTAATTTTGTGCTAGCACAAAGGTGAATAAGGCAGTCAGGGATGATGATTTTTGCAGAGGTTTTGCAGGTAAGGAGGCAAATCTGTACTCCCAATGTCTATTCCAGTGAGAATAAAGTGCTGCCTCTTGTATGATGGAAGTAGTTCTGTGTAATCAATCAGCCACTAGGTGACTGGCTGATCTTCCCAGAGAATGATGTTTTCCACTCCATCCAACCTTCCTACAGTCCCTTATAATTCAAGCCTGTTAGGTTCCCTTCCAGTTTTGGCTATTGTATAAGATTGGGCTGCCAAGCTTATACTCTGAGTTTGACCTCTTCTTTTAGGGGTAACTGCTTATTAGCAATTTATTGTTTTCCAGATTCTCGGGGTCATCTAAATCCCCTTTACTGTTTCTTTTATTCCTCCTGCACAGTTGCTTATAAAATGTGGATATTGCTGCTGTCAGTGGTTTCATCTTACCTAGCCATAGTTTGGATTATTTGGGTATCTTGTCACTTTGTTAAAGATGTGCTACATGGGTGTGTGTGTTTGTGTGCACACGCGTGTGTGTGTATTCTAATATATTCTAGCTGCTGCTTCTGGTTTTCTTTCTTTGGGTCACGGGGTGAGGCGATTCAGGGAGATTAAAAAATGATGCCTCTGCTACCAACATTTTGTTTTCAGGTTCTATTAATATTATTTCAAAGCTCCCCAAATGTCTTAATGTGCTGCCAGAATTGAGAATCACTTCTCTAGAGGAGTGGAGAAAGTATTTTATTTGGTCAAACATCTAGCTTTGCTCTCTGCATTCTGCTGCAAGACTCGAGGGTACTATGAGAAGTTGGAGAAGTCTTAAGAGGCCTCTGTACATCCAAGCTCATGGTTCATCCACCATTATCCAAGCCAGGGTTCAAGCTTGTCTTTATCTCTACAGAATCCCTGGACGAGGAACTCCCTGCTGCTATGTGATTTGATTAGATTAAAATTTAGCACAAATACCTGGAAATTTTCACAGTCACTGTGCTCTGGGGCAAGATTTCTCACAGCCCTTCTTGGCCATGACTGAACCGTGTGTTTGACCAAAATTTCCCATTTGCCGTAATGCTTGATATATAGGTTGACTCCCTCATTAAGTAGGTTGCAGTTAGTTCAGACCAACTTATATATTCTAAGGTCTCAGGTATTTTTGAGATACCATCCCAAGTTTTTGGTTTTCAGTATTGCTATGTAACCCCAGGTTTTGGTCTGTGCGAACAAAACAAAACTAAAACAATTAAACCTCCTGCCCCACAAATCAAACCAAAAAAAAATCAACATTAAACTTTCTCCCAAATGTAAGGATGATTAGTTATTCCAGAGTAGGAATGTTAGGCACAGGGGCTTCAGAAAATTTGTTTCTTTGTCTCTTTGGCCCACTTCTATTTATACCTCCTAGTGACTCTCTAGAGTTTCTCCACATGTGAGTTCAGTTTCTAGCATGTTCATTGCAGCAGCCAATATAGTTGTTATGGTCAGAACCTGATTCTTCAAAGTGAATGTTGATTCTGTATGGTTTCCTTATCCAAAGTATCAGTTCTCTTGTCTACCAAGGCTTTCCTCTGAGGACAATTCATGTCGTATTCCCTTTTGTAGCTTCCGATGACAGGTAGTCTACTGCATATTGTTTCTTGGAGCAGTAACTTAAAGGAATTGATTTAAGGCCCACAGAGTGATGTCACTCATGCTTCCTAAGTCAGAAGACCCAGGTTTAAGTCCTGGCATTGTCAGAAAATGGATGACTTTGGATTCATTGCTATCTGCTGCGATAACTAAAAGAGACTGTGGTAGGGTTGGATATCCTCAGAATTGTGGGGCTTGTATAAAGTTTGCAATTCTATGAGCAGAAGTCTTGCAGTAGACATGGCATTTACTCCTCCTTGTCGAGTCTTTTCCACTGATGTGCAGTGCTTTGGGGATGTTAATACTCTACCAGGTATCAGCCTGTATTCTGGATTGAACTTGTGAATGTTTCACAGTTTTCCTTTGTCATGGGGATATAATTAGAACTGGGCCATTACACCTTCTTCAAATATGCTCATAAAGGATTTTTGTAATCATGGTATTTGGGGACTCTATGGCTGTTAGCAATCAAAAGTGGATCTTGCAGCATATGTCATCAAGATAAGGGTCTAAGAGGTCACCGGCTAAGCTCATCACAGGCAAATGTCAATGCTAACTATATTCTTTTTCCTGAAAATTGTTCTCCACTTGTTATTTAAAAAAAAATGAGGGGTCCGGGCACAGTGGCTCACACCTGTAATCCCAGCACTTTGGGAGGCCAAGGGAGGTGGATAATTTGAGGTCAGGAGTTTGAGACCAGCTTGGCCAACATGGTGACATCAAATCTCTACTAAAAATACAAAAATTAGCCAGATGTAGTGGTGGACACCTGTAATTCCAGCTACTTGGGAGACTGAGGTAGGACGATCGCCTGAACCCAGGAGGTGGAGGTTGCAGTGAGCCAAGATCACGCCACTGCACACCAGCCTGAGTGATAGAGTGATGCTGTCTCAAAAAAAAAAAAAAAAAGAAAAAGAAAAAAAAAAAAAGAGACAGTTTTAGCCTTTATACACTTTTTTAAAATTCAAGTAAAATACATATAACAAAATTTATCATCTTAATGATTTTTAAGTGTACAGTTCAGTAGTGTTACATATATTCACATTTTTTCACAACCACTTCCAGCACCTTTCCATCTTGCAAAAGCAAAATAACTGCTCTCCATTCCCTTCTCCCCTAGCCCTGCCATTCTGCCTTCTGTTTCTATAGATTTGACTACTATAGGTATGACATATAAGTGGAATCATATAGTATTTGTCTTTCTTTGACTCCCTTATTCCATTATTCCATTTAGCACAATGTCCTCAAGGTTCACCCATGTTGTAGGATGAGAATTTCGTTTCTTTTTAAAGTTGAATAATATTTAATTGTGTGATATACTACATTTTGTTTATCCATTCATCCATTGATAGACTCTCAGAATAGTGTGGCTATAAATATGAGGGTGCAAATATCTCCTCATGACCCTGCTTTCGATTCTCTTAAGTATTTACTCAGAAATAGAATTACTGGATCATAGGGAAATCCTATTTTTAATTTTTTGAGAAACCATCTTACTGTTTTCCATAGTGACTGTACCATTTTGCATTCCCATCAAGAATGCACAAGGGTTCCAGTTTCTCCACATTCTTGCCAATGGTTGTTATATTCTTGTTGTTGTTGTTTGTTTTTGGTAGTAGTCATCCTAATGAGTGTGAGGTGATATTGTGGTTTTGATTTGCATTTCCCTAGTGATTGGCAATTTTGAACATCTTTTCATGTGCTTATTGGCCATATGCATATCATCTTTGGAGAAATGTCTATTCAAGTCCTTTAACCATTTTAAAATTGAGTTATTTGTTTTATTGTTGTTGCTAAGTTGTAGGAGTTATTTTATATTGTGGATATTAACCTCTTATAAATATTTTCTCCCATTTCATAGGTTGCCTTTTCACTCTCTTGATTCTGCCCTTTGATGCACAGAAGTTTTAAATCTTGGTGTCTCATTTATCTATTTTTACTTTCGTTGTCTGTGCTTTTGGTGTCATCCAAGAAATCAGTGCCAAATCCAGGGTCATGAAGCTTCCCCACTTCTCTTCTCAGAGTTTTACAGCTTTAGGTTTTAAGTTTAGGTCTTACATTTAGATCCATTTTGAGTTAATTTTTGCACAGTGTTTAGCCTCTATAACCTTTTGAAATGGTTGATATCCTTGAACTTGGCTCACTCCTTTCTCCTCTAATTCTGACAAACTTTTCAAGTTCAGTGAATTTGCCTAAGATCTTGCATGTCAGATTTATCTCCAACTTAAAAGTGTATTTTGGTGACAGCTCCCAAGGGGCTACAAGAACTGGATGAGGCAGGCCCTGTACTGCATATAACTAAAGGAGATGATTTCTATGAAAGAACCTTGAAAAGTATAAAATGATAATCACATGTGCATGGAATAATATTGGTTCTACTGGAAGTACACACCAACCACACTTTTTAATTGATTTTTGTGAAGTGAAGATGGATAGGTATACTTAGGAATAGTGAGATTTAGGTAACTACTGAAGGATACCTGTGCCAAATATATGATGAGACTAAATGAAATCTTAATAAAACACAGGTGTGTGCATGTGTAATATATACAATATAATATATATGTATATAATATATACATATATACACATACATATATGTATACTTTTTCTTTTATTCTCTTTCTTGCTTTTTTTTCTTTGCTTTCCGTCCTCAATAACTAGCCTGGTTTCCTTGCAAAGGTTTGTCTGCTGTAGAGCAAACTGAAATCAAATCAGAAGCAAAAGAACCCCTTTCAATGACCTCGAATACCTGTAGTTTGCATGGAAGGAAATGTAGTAGAAGTGTTCATGTGTGAGCCTTTCCTGGCAGGACATTTCTTCCCGGAAGCAGGGATAGGGCACAGTGTAGAAGCCATATGCTCACAGACATGATGGGAACTTAATTGGATAAGGGACAGGAGAGAGGCGTACTGATTGTGAGAAGTGGTGCTGAGTAGTTGGCAGGTGTGTTTGGGTGTGGGAGAAGAATTTGCATTTGGATAGGTGCCTGGATCTGAGGGTGGAAACTGGAAATTAGATAGGCAGGTGCCGGTGAGATGCAGAGCTAAAGGAAAAGATGGGAAATTGGACTGAGTCATGGAGAAGGAAATTCATAAGAGAAAATGAAATTGTGGTGGTGGAATGGCACTGGAGAGGGGTGTAAGAGAATAAGTGGAAAGCCTGGGAAGCAGGAAGTCTAAGTGACGGAAGAGAAACTCACCAGGGAATATGGAAATGGGTAGATAGTACTTACACTAAAAAAGAACACGAAAACAAGAACGTAGAAGTGACTGTTACAGAGTAAAATGAACAGCGTGCCATCCTCTCTTTTAAACGAGGTTATAAGAGTATGATAAAGAACAAATTATGACAACTGCATGAGGAGAGTACAAACGTATAAAGGAGATTCATAAATATGGAGATAAGGAAATAAATAAATACATTTATTTATTTATTATTTAAAAGAGAAGAGCAAGAAGAATTTCAGAACATCTGAGTTTCTCTATATTTTTTTCCAGAATGCACAGAGTTTTGCCAGTGATCTTCTTAAAGCTAGAATTTCATTTCCTTTTCCCTCGAGGTATTGACCCTATATGCGGCATTTTCATTTTAATATTTATAATAAAGGAAATATATATCAACAAACATGTATTGCCATAGCATTTCCTCTAACATTTTATTTTGAAGAATATCTTTGTAAGTATTTATTTTCCTGCCTCAGTGCCATAAAGTGTGTTCACTAACTTTGGAAGGTCAGAAACTATTAAAAGAGATGTCACGTTAGAATCACGCAGTTTTGGATTACATAGCTGTTCTTATGCTAGTGGTAGGATTATATAATAGAAATTTCCTTCTCATTATGTTCTATGACAGGAATTGACAAACTTTTCTGTAAAGGACCACATAGTAAACACTTTCGGTTTTGCTGGCCACATGAAGGCACATGGCCAACAAAACTTGATTCTGCTATTGTAGAATAAAAACAGCCGTAGACAAACCAAAAGTGAGTGAGCACAGTTGTCTTCCAGTAATAATTTACAAACATTGAAATTTGAATTTTATATAATTTTCTTTTTCTTTTTTCTTTTTTTTTTTTTTTTTTTTTTTTT
>NW_016804209.1:2954864-2960519 GCF_001698545.2 Rhinopithecus bieti | reverse complement strand
GTTTGAGATGGAGTCTTGCTCTGTCGCCCAGGCTGGAGTACAGTGGCGCAATCTCAGCTCACTATAAGCTCCACCTCCTGAGTTCAAGAGATTCTCCTGCCTCAGCCTCCTGAATAGCTAGGACTACAGGTGCATGCCACCACACCCAGGTAATTTTTTGTATTTTTAGTAGAGACGGGGTTTCACCGTGTTAGCCAGGATGGTCTCGATCTCCTGACCTCATGATTCGCCTGTCTCGGCCTCCTAAAGTGCTGAGATTACAGGCATGAGCCACTGTGCCTGACCTATATAATTTTTTTATGCCACGAAATATTATTCTTTTTTTTTTTAACTATCTAAAAATGTGAAAACCGTTCTCAGCTTGCAGGTTGTACCAAAACAAGTGGCCAGTCAGATTTGGCCATAGGTTTTAATTTGCCAACTCATACTTTGTCATGTTATGGAGTGATTTCTTGTCATTTCATTTGCTTGTCAGCATTTCTCTTAGTAATTTTTTCCTGATGTTTTGTAAATCAACTTTTCAGAACATTTCCATTTCCAGAAACTGTACTATTTCTAAGAGACATACATTTATTTTTAGAAACACAGAATATGTAACTCTTTTTACACTAGCAGAGGGAATTATTCTGTAAAAGCACAAATTGAATTTAATTATTAGAATTATGTCTTCAAAAAATAACTAGATTTGAGTCTTCAGAATAAATATGAGAAAATGCCAAATGTAATTCTTGGTTCATAGCCAGCAGTAGGATTTTTTCAGAATTGAAAAACACTAAACTTCATTATTTTAGACTAATCAAAATAGAGCTCAGTAAAATTTATAATCCAATATCAAGTCCATCTGATAATGTAGTTGATTTAATTATCTTCAGGAAATCTAATCTACTTTAATAAAAGATAAGTATGATTTAATGTAAATGAATGGATTTAATTTACTTAAGGCTGCTTAAGCATTCTTTGTGTTTCTTATAAGAATAAGTTATTTGTTTCAATACCATTTTATATCATTTACTTAACCTATCTGTAAAGAAAGATTTTATATAATTTAATTAATATAATTTGTTGTATTTAAATTTTTAGTATAATTTTATATAATTTACTTAACCTATCTGTAAAGAAAGATTTTGATGTCCAAAGCAAAGATGCAGCTCAGCTTAGGCTGAGGCTGGAGTACCCAGTGCAGGAGTTTGAGGTTATAGTGAGTTGTGATCGTACCACTGCCCTCCAGCCTGGTTGACAAAGCGACACCCTGTCTCTAAGAAAAACCTGAAATTTATATGCTAACTTGGACTACAAAGTCAGTTTGTAAATTATTCAAGTTAAAATTTGATTCAAGCAGAATTCTTTAAAATATTAATTTATATTCGTTGACAAATAATAATTGTGTATATTTACGGGGTACAGTGTGACATTCTGAGTTATACATACGTTGTAAAAAGGTGCGATCAAGCTAATTAACATATCCATCTTTTCTGTGGTGGTAATGTTAAAAAAACTATTATTTTAGCAATTTTTGAAATATGTAATACATTATTATTAACTGTGGTCACCATGCGGTATAGTAGATCACTTACACTTCTTTCTCCAAATTTTCTTTATCCAGTCCACCACTGGTGGGCACCTGGGTTGATTCCATGTTTTTGGTGTTATGAATGGCACTGCAATGAATATGCAGGTGCATGTGTCCTTTTGGTAGAACTATTTATTTTCCTTCGGCATATACCCAGTAATGGAATCGCTGGGTCGAATACTCTTATATCTTTGAGGAATCTCCAAACATCTCTCCACAGTGGCCAGAACAATTTGTATTCCTACCATCAGTGTGTAAGTGTTTCCTTTTCTCTGTAGTATCACCAATATCTGTTATTTTTTTGACTTTTTTATAAAAACCATTCTGACTAGTGTAAGATGGTATCTCATAGTGGTTTTGATCTTCATCACTCTGATAATCAGGGATGCTGAGCATTTGTTTTCACATGTTTCTTGGCCACGTGTATGTCTTCTTTTGAGAAATGTCTGTGCAGTCTTCTGCCCACTTTTTAATGGCGTTGTTTGTTTTTTGCTAGTTGAGTTTAGTTTTTTATAGATTCTGGATATTAGACCTTTGTTGGATGCACAGTTTGAGAATATTTTTCCCATTCTGTAGGTTGTCTATTTACTCCCTTGACAGTTCCTCTTGCTGTGAAATAGCTCTTGAGTTTAATTAGGTCCTACTTACCAATTTTTGTTTTTGTTGCCATTGTGTTTGAGGACTTAGCTATAAATTATTCATCAAGACCAATATCAAAAAGGTTATTTCCACGCAGCCATAAAAAAATAATAATGAAATGTCCTTTGCAGCAACATGAATGCAGCTGAAGGCCATTATCCTAAGTGAATTAATGTAGAAACAGAAAACCAAATACTTCATATTCTCATTTATAACTGGGAGCTAAACATGGAGCACGCTTGGACATAAAGATGGAAACAATAGACCCTGGGGACTACTATAGCGGGGAGAGAGAGGGTGGCAGAAGGGTGAAAAACTGCCTATTAGTTACTATACTCAATACCTCGGTGATGGGTTCAATCATATTCCAAACCTCAGCATCACACAATATACCTTTGTAACAAACCTGCATGTGTTCCCCGATGCTAAAATAAAAATTGAGGGAAAAATTTAAATAATAAACAATAAACAGGCAAAAAATACATTTCTCTAGTCTAACTGAAACTGTACTCTTTCATCAACGTCCCCCTTTCCACATTCCTCCGTCTCCCTGCCCAGCAGCTCATTGGTAAAAGTAAGTACAGTTGACCTTTTGAACAACATGGCTTTGACCCACGTGAATCCACTTATACGCAGATTTTCTTTCACCTCTGCCACTCCTTAGAAAGCAAGACCAACCCCTCCTTTTCCCCCTCCTCTTCCTTAGCCTGTATTCAATATGAAGACGACAAGGATGAAGAACTTGATGATGATCCACATCCACTTAATAAAGAGTAAATATATTTTCTCTTTCTTACAAATTTCTTAATAACATTTTCTTTTCTCTAGCTTACTTTATTGTAAGAATACAGAATATTTTATATATATATGTATATATATATACACATACATACCATTAAAATGTGAAAGAAAACTACGAAGCACTGATGAAAGAAATTGAAGAGGACACACAAAAACGGAAAAATAGCCCATGGTCATAGACTGGAAGAAGTATTATTGTTAAAATATTCATACTACTCAAAGAGATCCACAGATTCAATGAAATCTCCATCAAAATACCAGTTGCACTCTTCACAGAAATAGTAAAAAATTACTAAAATTTTACTTTTATAGAAATACAGAAGTCCCCAACTAGCCAAAGCAATCCTGAGCAAAGAGAACAAATGTGGCAGTATCACACTACCTGACTTCAAAATATACTACAAAGTCATTGTGACCAAATCAGCATGATTCTGGCATAAAATCAGACACATAGACCAATATAACAGAATACAAAACCCAGATATAAATTTGCACATTTACAGCCAATCAATTTTTAACAAAAGCACCAAAAGCATACATTGGGGAAAGGACAGATGAATGGTGCTGGGCAAACTGAATATTCATATGCAGAAGAATGAAACTACACCTCTATCTCTCACCATAAAAAATCAAATCAAAATAAAGATTTAAATGTAAGAACTGAAACTATGAAACTGTTAGAAGAAAATATTGAGGGACTGCTTCAAGTCATTGGTCTCAGCAAAGACTTTTGAGTAAGACCTCAAAAGCACAGGCAGCAAAAGCAAAAATAGACAAATAGGATTAAATCAAGATAAAAAGCTTCTGCACAGCAAAGAAGCCAGTCAACAAAGTGAAGAGACAACCTTCAGAATGGGGACACTATTTGCACATCATCCATTTAACAAAGGATTAAGGACAAAGGAACTCAAACAATAGCAAAAATAGTATTTACTTAACATGGGCAAATGATCTGAATAGACATTTGCCAAAAGGTGGTATTCAGGTATATGAAAAAATGCTGAAGATCACACTAATAATCAGGGAAATAACAAATCACAACCACAAGGACATATCATTGCATCTCAGTTAAAATGGCTATTATCTAAAAGACAAAAACTCTGGTGAGAATGCGAAGAAAGAGAAATCTTAGTCCATGGCTGGTGGAAATGTAAATTAATACAGTCACTCTGGAAAACACATGGGAGGTTCCTCAAAAAACTGAAAATAGATCTACCATATGATCCAGCAATCCCTCTGCTGGGTATATATCCAGAAGAAAGGAAATTGTCGAAATTTGTTAGATAGGAAAAAAAAAAAAAAAGAAGAAAGAAAGCAGTATATCAAAGAGATATCTGTACCTTGCATGGTTATTTCAGTGCTATTCACAGCAGCTAGCATATAGAATCAACCTAAGTGTCCATCAACAGATAAATGGATAAAGAAAATGTGATATATATATGCTCAATGGAATATTATGCAGCCATAAAAACAATAAAATTCTGTCATCTGCTGTAACATGGATGGAACTGGAGGACATACATTAAGTGAAACAAACCAGATATAGAAAGACAGATATCTCATGTTCTCACTCACATGTGGGAGCTAAGAAGTTGATTTCATGGAGGTAGGAAGTAGACTGATGGTTACCAGAGGCTGGAATGGGTAAAGGTGAACAGAGAAGAGAGGTTGACTGGTGAGTACAAAAATACAGTTAGATAGAATAAGTTCTAGTTTTGATAGCACACTAGAGTGACTATAGTTAACAATAATACATAGTTTCAAATAGTTAGGATACCGAATGTTCCTAATACAAAAAAAAAAATCAGTGTTTGAGATGAATGCACTCATTACCCTGGTCTGATCACTATACATTATATACACCAAAACATTACTATGTACCCCATAAATATGTACAATTACTGCGTTGATTATAAAATAAATTTTTAAAAAGCATTAAAAAATCTATAATTGATTTTATATTTCAAAATAGCTAAAAGAGATTTGGAATGTTTCCAGCACAAAGAAGTAAGTGTTTGAAGTGATGATGTCCTAAATACTGTGTATGTATCAAAATATCGTGTACACTATAAATATGTACCATTATATAGCAATAAAAAATTGAAAAAATATAAACACAAAAAGGAGAGACACACATATAAAGAAATCTCTGATTTGATCATTACACATTGTGTGCATGTATCAAAATATCACATGTACACCATAAGTATGTGCAATTATATATTGAGAAAAAAAATTGAACAAATACAAAAAGGAGAGGCACATACATACATATAAAGAAATCCCGGCCAGGCATGATGGCTCACGCCTGTAATCCCAGCACTTTGAGAGGTCGAGGCAGGCGGATCACGAGATCAGAAGATGGAGACTGTCCTAGCCAACATGGTGAAACCCCGTCTCTACTAAAGGACAAAAAATTAGCCGGGCGTGGTGGTGTGCGCCTGTAGTCCCAGCTACTTGGGAGGCTGAGGTAGGAGAATTGCTTGAACCCAGGAGGTGAAGATTGCGGTGAGCTGAGATCGCGCCACTGCACTCGAGCCTGGCAACAGATCCAGACTCCGTCTGAAAGAAAGAAAAAAAAGAAAGAAAAGAAAAGAGGAAGGAAGGAAAGGAGGGAGGGAGGGAAGGAGGCAGGGAGGGAGGGG
>NW_016804209.1:2924707-2954676 GCF_001698545.2 Rhinopithecus bieti | reverse complement strand
AGTGAGGGGAGGGGAGGGAGGGAGGGAGGGAGGAAAAGAGAGAAAGAAATCCCTTGCTGTTTTGCTGGCTATGATATGTGGAACCGTGACATCATCTTGTGGTCCCATGAAAGGGACCACCTGAGGACAAACCTAGCCTGCAAGTTTAGGTCAAACCTGTCAAGGAAGGCAGAACAAAAAAATGAAAATCGGTTCCCGACTTTGTTGTCTTACTGAATTAAGCAACCCTGAGGCAAGCTTACCTTTGGACTTCCTGTTGTATAAAACATTTCCCTCATCATTTAAGTCAGTTGAATTGAAGTTTTCTGTTACATGAATCAAAAGCACCATAAAGAACATGTAATTCAATGCTAATTCAGTTTATGCTTCTAAAACATTACTTAACTGATTCTATTGTATCTCTTAGCAAGAATCAACTGTACAACAGATTCTGCAAAGAAGAGACTACTCAAAGAGAAAAATGAAATTATATACACATGTTTGCAATATTTAACTACCTGAAAAGTGTCTGAATTTCTTTAATGCAGTTCTGATTCATCCTGGCATGCATACGCTGCCTGGCTACAGGCAAGAACGTTTTCCACAGGTCTGCTGCCTCACTTCTGCTTTCATCTTTTAGTGATGGCTTGTTGCTGCAATCCAGAGAAACAGCACTTACTGACAAAATAGCAGCTTCCCAATTTCACCTGGGAAAGAGAATACACCCACGTGCTGTGTAAATTGTTGCTTTGGGGGTCAGACTGCTGATTAAAAACAATGGGAAGTCAGAGCTGGTAACATGATGATGTTTGCTAGGGTAGCAGGGCCCTCCACGCATGCTCCACAGCTCCTGCAGTGCTCCAGATCTGCTTGGCTACTGACTGACATGCCATTGACAGACTGTGCTTTATCCAAGGGAGTTAGCCAGAACTCTGATCAGATCCTGCAACTCTTTGCTGGGATTATGTGAGCAAACAGAAAAAAGCTTCCGATAAACAGTTGCAACATTTGTTGACTCGTCACCAAGCTTAATGTATGAGGTTTAGAAAGACTGGTAAGGGAATGGAGAGAAGCAAGAAGGAATGATTTGTAAATTAACTGTATAAAGGAATGATTTGTTAACTGTATAGAGTATGATAGGAAGTGTACATTTGTATAAAGTGATTGTATGAGAGCATCCTCAATTAAACTGAAACTGAGACTATTATCTCTTATTTGTACAGAAAGCACAAGAAATTTTGTGAAATATTAAATTGGTCCTCAGACAGGATTGAACAAAGTAGGGGAAGGAGCCTGCCCAATGGATAAGAGAGGAAGACGCATTATGGCATTATAGAATGCCACTGGAGGGGGGTTCAGATCTTGAATACAACCCTGTTTTTTTTCTGGCTTTGTGAATCTGGGATGAGTAATTATCTGTAATATGGACATAATTATACCTGCTATGTCCATTTCAACCCATGCAGTGTAGATGGCATATTTGGCTATGTAGAGTACAATAACCCAAACCCAATTTACCAGCAAATTCAAGATCTGGGGTTTATGAAGTTGTCATTTGTTGGGATTAGTTTTAAAATTTGAAGGTATAGCATTAAAACATAATTCAATAAAGACTAATTTCCAAGCTCAAATGCAATCTACTTCTAGAGTGTAGCTTTTTATATTTTAGCAGCTTACCCCTAAATGGAACTAAGAATATGTGTAGAGAAAATAGATAGCATTTATTTATGGTAATATCCTTAATGATAAATTTCCTCACCTGTGCCTCTTTGGTGTGCATTGTAGAACCAAGTTTTGAGTCTCTACTCTTTGGTGAAGGCTTGACATGTAGATAATTTATTTTGCTGATTAAAGTCAGTTCCTTAACTTTAGTTCCAGGGAACGGGTGACAAAGTTAGTGTTTTGTTGTGAAAATTAAGAAGTCCCACCAAAAGACTCCTAGAACTGATAAACAACTTCAGGAAAGTTAAGGAGTACAAAATCGATGTACAAAATCAGCACAAAAATCAGTACCATTTCTATACATCAGTAACTTTATAGCTGAGAGCCAGATCAAGAACATAACCTCATTTATTATAGCCACAAGAAAAATGAAATACCTAGGAATACATCTAACCAAAGAGATGAAAGACCTCTACAAAGAGAACTTCAAAACACTGCAGAAAGAAATCAGAGACATCACAAACAAATGGAAAAATATTCCATGATCATGGACTGGAAGAATCAATATCATTAAAATGATACTGCTCAAAGTAATTTACAGATTCAATGCTACTCCTGTAAAATACCAACATCATTTTTCACAGAAATAAACAAACTATTCTAAAATCCATACAAACCAAAAAAGATCCTCAATAGCCAAAGCAACTCTAAGCAAAAAGAATAGAGCTGGGGGTATCACATTACCCACCTTCAAGCTATACTATACAGCTACACTAACCAAAACAGCATGGAACTGATACAAAAACACACACATAGACCAATACCACAGAATAGAGAACCTAGAAATCTGCACACCTACAGCCATCTCATGTTCATTAAGGTCAAGAAAAATAAGCAGTGGGAAACGGACTCCATATTCAATAAGTGTTGCTGAGATAACTGGCTAGCCATATGCAGAAGAATGAAACTGGGCCCCTACCTATCACCATGTATAAAAATTAACTCAAAATGGACTAAAGATTTAACTATAAGAAGTCAGACAATAAATATCCTCAAGAAAACCTAGGAAATACCCTTCTAGATATTGACTTTGGCAAAGAACTCATGGCTAAGCCCCCAAAAGCAATGGCAACAAAACCAAAAATTGACAAGTGGGACCTAATTAAACTAAAGGGTGTCTGCACAGCAAAGGAAATTACTAAACAAACAGCCTACAGAAAGAGAGAAAATATTCCCAAACTACCCATCTGACAAAGGTCTAATATCCAGAATCTGTAGAGAACTTAAATCAACAAGCAAAACATAAATAATCCAATTTAAAAGTTGACAAAGGACACGAACAGGCACCTCTCAAAAGAAGACATACAAGCAGCCAACACACGTGAAAAACTGCTCATCATCACTAATCATCAGAGAAATGCAAGTCAAAACCACAGTGAGATACCATCTCACAAAAGTCAGAATGGCAATTATTAAAGAGTCAAAAAATGACAGATGCTAGCGAGATTGCAGAGAAAATAGCATATATAGTGTTGGTGGAATGCAAATTAGTTCAGCCACTCTGGAAAGCACTTGGAGATTTCTTGAAGAACTTAGAACTACCATTCGTTCTAGCAGTCCTATTACTGGGTATATATCCGAAGGAAAATAAATTGTTCTACCAAAAAGATGCGCACACTCATATGCTTGTCACAGCACTCTTCACAATAGCAGAGACCTGGCATTAACCTAGTGGCAACCTAGTTACCTATCAGTGGTGGACTAGATAAAGAAAATGTGTTACTTGTACACCATGGAATACTATGCAGCCATTCAAAGAATGAAATCGTGTCCTTTGAGCAACATGGACACAGCTGGGGGTCATTATTCTGTGAATTAACGCAGGAACAGAAAAGCAAACACTACATGTTCTCACTTATAAGTAAGAACTAAACACCGAGTGTACATGAACATAAAGATGGGAACAGTAGATACTGGGGAAGAGTAGTGACAAGGGAGTGGGGAGTGTGGGCTGAAAAACTGCCTATCGGGTAGCATACTCACTTCTGGGTGATGGAATCATCCATACCCCAAACTTTAGCATCATGCAATATACCCATGTAACAAACCTGCACATGTACCCCCAAACCGAATATCAAAAATAAAATGATTTCTATAAAACACCCCCCACCCCCCACACACACATAAGAAAATTAAGGAGTCTAACCAGTATGTCTTAAGAGGGTCTGTGTTTGAATCCAGGATTTTCAGCAGAAAACAGCTTTAAGCCCACTCTATCCTTTCAGCCTGTGCTCTGTTGAGATCTCCAGATCTTCAGCTGAAAGAAGAACTTGGCATCACATTTTGGGGCAATATCCAGCAAACCGATGGCATTATAATTTGAATGGTGTAGGCCATGTCTCTTAAAAAGGGGTGGGAGTAGACTACTCTTTAAAAATTTCAATGGGGCATCATATTAAAAGTGTCAAATTGAAGTTAATAATTTGGTGAAAATTGAGATTTACCAGAGTGAGAATTTTACTTGAAAATTCTGGTGGCAAGAGGGCTTTAGCTTAGTTTTATATAACTTAAGGTGACAATCAAGATAGTTGTGGACAGAGATCCTATCAAGTTCTAGCGGAGGTAAGCTACAGGTTGTTCAAATTCAGAAGTAGGGGATCTAGGACCATAGATCGTAGAAAATCTGCCCTCACATACATCAAGAGCAATCTGTGCCACAGTCACATTTCAAGTCAGAATCATGCTGAGAGCAGCTTGTTCCCAAATCTGCTGTCATTAGTAATCTCAACAGCCAAGTCCATAGTTTCCCATTGGGTTTTATTGTACTTAAGGTTTTTTAAAAATAATATAACATTTCTACCAGTAAATTGAATCAATCCTTGGGTGGTTTTGTTTGTATTCTACCTTTGTATTTCCTGGCTAACTTCGACAGTAGCTTTCTTTTGTCGTTGCTCCTGGAGATCCTTATCAAGCCAAGAACACTGAGGCACTAGTTACATGTTTCTCAACATTCGGCAGACAAGGTTGGCTTAAGACTGTTAGTAATTTGATAATAAGAAAGAGGAGAAAGGGTTTTGGGCAGTTGGTACAGATGAAGATTTTTTTCTGTTTGGAAAATGTTACACATCAATTTAGAGTTCTTCACGTTTCCTTGTGTTCAGTTTCAGCTCTACTGAGATTGAGAGATAGGCTGAGAGATACGCTGAAGGTGAAATGACCTTTTAGATGCAACTGAAAATTATATATGGTTGTGTGAAAAGAGGAGCTATTTTATGATTCATACAACTGGTGTATAAATCAGAAAGATGGCTACAGTTTCTCCTGGATTTATCTCATCATGTGACGTCCAGTGATAGTGAATTATGTCTTTGGATGAATTTTGCTAGACATTTTGTCAGATAGTGAAAAACAATTATGCACTGAGATATAGTGTCCGGGAGAATAATTCTCTAATCCATGATAAGCTATTGGTAGAGTTTAGAGGGAAATGGAATCATCTAGAATTATGTAGTATACAAAAGACATTGAAAATGTCCTCCCCCCAAAAAAGAAAATGTTCTCCTTTAAAAGACTTGTGGGATGATTGCAGAGAATCAAGTAACTTGCAAGACAATCAAACAAATAAACAATATTCTAGAATTTATATCAACACTGGGGATGGTGGAAAGATGTGAGAGAGCAGGAGATGATTGCATTCAAACTAGAAAGTTTAATCATTTATAAGGCAATGAGCCTTGACCCAGTCCTAAAAGAAATGTTGGAGTAGCATTGATGAAAATGCATAGAAACAACATGTATTGGCTGCTGGTGGAAATTTAATTCTACAGAATTTCTAGGTAATCATTTGTCAGTATGGTTGAAAAATCTTTGAACCCATTTCTTTCTCATAATCTAGTAATTTCATTTCTCAGAATTCGATTCATTACATAATTAGAGACATTTTCAAGGATGTTTACTGTAGCACTTTTTATGACAATAAAATGCTTGCAACAGATTAAGCATCCTGATTTAGAGGGCAGTTAAATAAATTAAGATACATTCATGGAATCATAATTTGGAGAAAACAAAATGACTTGGGAAAATTCCCAAGTTATCTTAACTTTTAAACCAAGTTAGAGAATGTTTGTAAAGCTTACAATCTACTAAAGTTTGCTAATGAAAAAGTATGAGAGAAATGAAAAACTGATTAGATGGCCATACACTAAAATGTTAGTGGAAAGTGGTGACAGGTTATTTTAATTTTGTTCTTTAGATTTTACTTTCTGGATTTGCTCAATAAATATATTTTACCTTTATAATTAATGTTTAAGAATAATGTAAATGTATGAGGAAGTAGGAAAAAAAAAGGTGTGATTGGAAGAGGTGGCAGGAGATTCTTCCTGAGAAGGGGTTATTCCTGAAGCAGGATAGTGCGGCAAAACAAAGACCATCTTCCCTGAAACCACAGGGTAAAGTTGAGGCTAGATAGATGTAGAGTGTAGTGGATTGAATGCCTGGAATACTAGACTCAAGAAATGAAGTTAGGAAACTGCCCTAGACTCTTGCACAAAACAACATGGTACTAGAACTATAGTTGGTCTGGGAATGTCATCTCTGCAGCGATATTTGTGATGGCCATGTAAATAAAAAGGTATTCGGATCAAACAGATACTGATCATTGTTCAATTCACTGTGTAAAGTGGGACCCATAACTGGAAGAAATAGTTTATCATTGTTGGTAATTGGTATGATCTGGCTGTGTCCCCACCCAAATCTCATCTTGAATAGTGGTTCCCATAGTCCCCACATGTCATGGGAGAGGCGGTGTGGGAGGTAACTGAATCATGAGAGTGGGTTTTTCCCATCCTGTTCTTGTGATAGTGAGTAAGTCTCACAAGAGCTGATAGTTTTACAAAGGGCGGTTCCCCTACACATGCTGTCTTGCTGGCTGCCATGTAAGATGTGCCTTTGCCCCTCCTTCACCTTCTGCCATGATTGTGAGGCCTCCCCAGCCATGTGGAACTGAGAGTCCGTTAAACCTCTTTTTCTTTATAAATTACCCAGTCTCAGTTATGTCTTTATTAGCAACGTGGAACAGACTAATACAGTAATTTAGAAAACAAAATAATATAATGCTATCTATACACTTCTGTATTATTAGGATGTTTTAAAAAACAGAATAGAACATTGAAGTTTCATTCTGCCCTGATTTGCCTCTTTCCTCCCTCCTTCCTTCTTTCTTTATACAGAATGAATAGCACTACGCATGTTATTCTGTAGCATGCTTTTTTTCACATAGCACGACACATGTTTCCAGGTTCAATACACGGAACCTACAGAGGTCATGTAAAGTTAAAGTCTGATGCATTTTCTTCTGCATCATAATTTGTCATCTGAATTGATTCACATTGAAGCCCATTCCAAGTTTGCTCAAAGAGCTTAGTAACGTATCCCAAATGACACAGCTCACAAGTGCAGAGTTGGTTTAGACATAGGCCTCCTGACTCAAACAAACATTTTTTCATCTCCACTAGCTGCTTACTTGCCCCTCTGTAAAAATTACTGTAAAATTAATGAACTGGGTCCTTTCTTGGACTCAGTGTTCTAAGGCAGGTATGTCTGAGCAACCTGGATTACTTTATGAGTTAATATTGTCTTCACTGAAGGAAGAAAATAGGAAGGCTCCACACTGTAAAGACAGCTTTGCCAATTTCTCTGTATTCCCAAGGGTTGACCAGATCCCATGTGATGAATAATAAAGGCGAGAAACCATCCCATAGCAATTAAGACATTACGGTGTTATGTGTTTGATGACACTCTAACACCAAGAAGGAGAATGGATTTTGTGAAGCAGGGCACAATAGAAGAATAAAGCAAAAATAATCACTGCCCTGGCCAAGTTCTCGGAGGAACTGTGCACACTTTTCTTGCTCAGAGCAAATTCATCATGCTGTTCCTGGGAGATCTTAATTCCATCACTAGCCCAAAATAAGACAGTAAATCAATTCACAATTTCAATGTGATAAATTTTCCGTGGCTCTGTCAAGAATTTGGAATTTATACCTTCAAAGTACTTTTTTGTTTTTTTCAGAGATAGGGTCTTGCTCTGTCACTCAGGCTGGAGTGCAGTGACATGATCATAGCTCCCTGTAACCTCAAACTCCTGGGTTCAAGCAACCCTCTTGCCTCAGCCTCCTGAGTGTCTGAACCTATAGGCGCCCACCATGCCTGGCTCATTTATTTTTATTTTTTATTTTTATAGAAATGGAGGCCTCGCTGTGTTGCCCAGAGTAGTCTCCAACTTCTGGGCTCAAGTGATCCTCCTTCCTTGGCCTCCCAAAGAACCAGGATTATAGCTATGAACCACTGTGCCTGGCCCAAAGTCCTTCTTGAGCTCTCCCTCCCAGCTTCCTGATGAGGCAGGTTAGTATAATGTGATTTGGATGCCACAGGGCAAATCTGAGGGTGTAGGAAGTTAAAGCCATGTCCCCCAGACTTCACGGATACTCTGCATGGAGAAAACCCAGATGTTTTGGAAAGATGTTAAATGTGTCTTTATGCCACATAGACATTTCTTAGTCAGGTCTATCTGAGAAAATCAAAATATCTGCTGTGCACCACTGGTTTTGTTCCTGTGGAGAGGCAGGCATTTCCCATGCCAAAACCTTCTGTTTTACTGTATCACAGAGTGTACTTGGTCCCAGCCTGCCTTCGTGCTCTCTTTATGTAGTCAACAGCTTTCCCAGGGACTCTCTACTGTATTAGTGAAGACACCCAGGAAACTGATGCCACCCTTGACCTTGAGTTGCTCACAACTGACTCGAGAGAAAAGTGTACACTTTTGTAGAACAATGTACTCAAAAGCATGAATTACCATAGAGCAACCCACATCTTTATTTCCTTCTAAGACTTCGGGGAAATATAAATAAGTGGACACTGAGAGTGCTGATAAATAGTCTTGATATTAGCTGTCATGATTTATAAAGAATATTTTAAAAGTGTATTCCAAGAATTGGCTTCAGTGCCCATTAAGGCCTTTCTTCATCATAGGCAGTCACACCAACTGCCACATCATATTCTCCTCTCTGCATAAGCTTTGGCAGTGGCCTTCGAAGGGTTACCAAGAGTTTGAAACACTGAGTAACTTTGCCATGAGTGCCCCGACTGTTGAATCATTGCAGAAAACCTCTGAGAAATGTGCTAAGTGCTGGTTAGCAGCTTGTATAGGAATCTTTGTCTTGTCTTCAACAGCTGGCTGCTTAGCCATTGATAGGAGTTTTAACATAAATTTCTGAGAACTAAGTTATGGTAAGCAAAAAAATCCAGTAAATTTGCAACATTACACATTGGAAAAAAATCGTAAGAGGTAAAGATTTTTTTTTTTTTAAAGGCTGAGCAAATGAAAACCATTGCATTTAACAGTTTGCCAAAGAAAAGAAGGAAAATTCCTCACAAACCAGCCTTCACAGTGAGTGAGCACTCATTGAGTGTTCTACTCCAGATCAAACAGGAGGCACTGACTATTCTGCACTGGAACTTTCAGTTCTGATTCAATTGGATCACCCAATTGGGATCAAGTTTCTACTTTGTACACATTGAAAAGCAATTTTCCTTTAAAAAAACAAGTAAAATGAAGAATATATACGAATATTTGTATGAAATTCATTGCACTAACAGATTTCTGTTCTTCCCGAACTTTGTATATATACATATATATGTATATACTCTCAACAATTATATACATATGTATATATAATATATACATGTATGCGTATATTATATATACATCTATACATATGTGCATATATTATATATGTATATATGTGCATGTATTATATACACATACATCTATAATATACATATATATGTGTGTATATATTATGTACACATACATATATTTATATTCACTGTTATATTTATATAACATATATATTATATATGTATATGTACATATGTGTATCTATTATATACACATGTGCATATATAATAGATACATATGTGTATGTATATAATAGATACATATGTGTATATATAATAGATACACATGCCCTGTGGTATCCAAATCACATATGTGTATATATAATAGATACACATGTGTATCTATTATATACACATGTGTATATATTATGTACACATACACATACATATATTTATATTACTAGTTAATATATTAACTAGTCCTCTGAACAACCAGTGGATCATCATTCCTAGAATAATGCTGTGATAATTTCTATCTTTAAACTTGGTTCATAATTATGTTCACCAACTCCACCATTTCTTAAGAGTTAGACACTCTAGAATGAAATGTGAGGGAGTCAGGAACAGTGTGACGATCAAACAAGCATTTACAATGCAGGTGGACCAAATGGGGTGGACAATACATCTATTTATTTATTTTCTTACTTATTTTTGAGACAGAGTGTCGCTTCAGTGCCCTAGCTGGAGTGCAGTGGCACGATCTCTGCTCACTGTCTCCTGGGTTCAAGCACTTCTCGTGCCTCGGCCTCCCGAGTAGCTGGGATTATAGGCATACACCATTATACCCAGCTAAATTTTGTATTTTTTGTAGGGACAGAGTTTCCCATGTTGACCAGGCTGGTCTCAAACTCCTGGCCTCAAGTGATTCACCAGCCTTGTCCTCCCAAAGCACTGGGATTACAGGTGTGAGCCACCGCACCTGGCCAATACATTTATTTTTTAACTTTTCATTTCCTCCATGAGTGATGTCAATGAATTATTTGAGTGAAACAATATGGCCTCAAGGAGCAGAGGAAGCCGAATGTGGAAGTCAGACCAGGTAAACTGGGAGCTCTGCCAATTTCCATGTGGTTCAGCTTAATTCTCTTAAGTAGGGATAAGATAACTTGTAGGGTTATTGTAAAAATTAGAGATAATATATGTAACTGCCTATCCCAGCTCCTAATAAACAGTAATACCTAATTCCTATTGCAGTTGAAAAGGTAGAGGAATCACCAAGACTTGGAGGGACAAAAAAGGGGATGATGTGTGTGTGTGTGTGTCTGTGTGTAAGGCTGTATTTTCTAGATGCAGACTAGATCACCACCATCATGGTATTGTTTTAGGGATCTCTTTGTCTATAACATTTTCATCTTCATCTGTCATTAGAAATTCCACCGTTATATTTTCATTCCAATATAGTGTAGGAAGCCGTGTGATGGAGCAGAAAATCACAGATGTTAGACCCAGGTTGGATTTTTGTTGTGTCATTTAATTAAATATGTAGCCTTAGATAATTTACCTTGTTTCTCTGAATCTTGATTTTTTTCTTTATAAGATTAAGTGATAACAAGTTGTTAAATGCCTAGAACAAAACACTGAATCGAAATTATTAGGGGGAATGTCCAGCTTGACTCTACATGGGAGAAATGATACAGAAAGAGTGTAATCAATGTGGAAAGGGTTACAGCTTCTAGGAAGACTGTCATCAATCCAGCTAAGCATAATGGGGCATGCAAAATACAGATAGGTGGAGATGGTATATAAAAATGACTGAGGATGTCAAAAGCCTAGAAAAGAGAGTTTTCTCCCTGGGCTTATAGGAGTCTAAAACATCTAGGACTCACTCCTACCTTCACCTGTGTCATCGTTAGCTACATGACCTTCATTTTTATGCACCATTTCTGAGCTCCTCTTCACTTGTGAATAGCATGGCCATATTCAATTATACAAGAATCACAGAAAGTGAAGAAAGAACCCAGGGGAGAAAGATGACCTACGAAGCCTAAAACTCCTCCTAGAATGAGAAGTTAAAGGACTGGAGACAGAAGGCCACTAATACATTGAAAGCATCAAGGATTTGGACTTAATCATGAGAGCAAAGATGATTTAAGTAGTGGCTTTTTGAAGGCAGATTAGCAAGGAAGAGTTCTGTGAGCCTCTGTGGAGGGATTTTCTAACCAGCCCTCGGCATTCACCAAGAAGGATTCTCTGGTTTCAGAGCTCCAACTCTCAGGCTTTATTTTCTGCTGCAAAGGTTGTAGCATGTGTGGCTAACCTCTCATTTAAGGCTCTCTATCCTCTTGTTATTATTTTTAAAACTCTGACAACTCTTTTCCTATGTTTAGACAATTCTTTATTATATGAATCTCCCTCTTGCTCTAGGATGCTGAAGACCTTAAGCATTTATTTTCCCAGGTCTATGCCATTTGCTCTAGGGTCAGCCCGTCAGATATCCCTGCCTGGGGTGGTTAGGCAAAGAAGCATGGGCAATGGAGCCAGCCACCCCTCTCTGCTACTGGTTGAGATTTTAACAGAGACATCCTTTTTCCAAGGGAAGTAGTAGCAGTGATGCTAGTGTGCCCTGGGTCCAGGGTCGGCAGCAGCAGTGTCCTCTTTCTTTAGCCTTGCTTAAGCGATTCAATAATAAATCTCATCCTAGGACTTGGACAGTGAGAGGGGAGACCCTGGCTCAGTGGTTTGCAAACTTCAGTGTGAATAAGAACCATAGGAGTTCCTGTTAAAACCCCAGATATCCAAGCCCCACCCCCTGAAATCCTGATTCCACAGTGTAGGAAGAGGACCCCGAAATCTTCGTTGTTTTAAAATTTATTTATTTATTTATTTATTTTTGAGATGGAGTCTTGCTCTATTGCCCAGGCTAGAGTGCAGTAGTGTGAACTCGGCTCACTGCAACCTCTGCCTCCCTGGTTCAAGTGATTCTCCTGCCTCAGCCTCTCAGGTATCTGGGATTACAGGCACGCGACCCCATGCCTGGCTAATTTTTGTACTTTTAGTAGAGATGAGGTTTCACCATGTTGGCCAGGCTGTTCTGCGAACTCCTGACCTCAAGTGATCCACCCACCTCAGCCTCCCAAAGTGCCGGGATTACAGGTGTGAGCCACCGCGCTCTGCCAAATCTTCCCTATTAATCAGCACCCAGGAGATGTTGATGCAGGTGGTCTGTGGAGGATCACTTGGGAAACAATTCCTGGAATGATCAGTGTGAATGATGCCGAAAGCAGTTAATCTGTAAGGGGATATTTAGGAGGTAACACTCTCCCTGTTTACTCACAAAGGAAATGAAACCACAGAGTTTCATTTCGGAATTATTCTAGGAAACTCACACGCTTTATAAATCTAAAATTCTCCTATTTGATTTTACAAATCTTGTTAAACTTCTTTTTCTTGTGGAACGTGGCAGCCCGAGATTGGCCAGCAGCAGGTCCAGTCATCTTGTCTTATCTGGATTATGAGTGCCTCTGACTCTACGAAGCACTAAATGGTTGCTGTAATTCCACTCTTTCCTGTGGAATCCTGGAGCACAGCACTGAACACAGGTTGCTATGTACAGTTTTGCTCTTGCAAAAGCAAATGAAACGTGGAACATTTAATTTCTTCCACTTGAGCTGCAGTCAGCCAACGTGCTCATTAAAACTCTGCCTCCTTTCACAGAAGCAGATTGGAAAGAGACCTAAGGTCTTTTTTTTAAGGATTGAAAAAGGAATTTCATAATAAAAGAAGCTTAGCCAATACTAAATGCAACAAAATATCCTGAACAGTTGTTTCTGTGAAAGGCTGAAAGGCTGCAGACTGTCTCACAACATCTTTACCAAAGAATAACGACAATTAAAAAAATCCTAAACTAGAGGGGAGAAACTCTACCTTTCAAGTGATGAAATGGGCTGGGCGTGGTGGCTCATGCCTGTAATCCCAGCACTTTGGGAGGCTGAGGCGGGTGGATCGCCTGAGGTCAGGAATTTGAGACCAGCCTGGCCAACATGGTAAAACCCCGTCTCTACTAAAAATAAAAAAATTAGCTGGGCATGGTGGCACTTACTTGTAATCCTAGCTGCTCTGGAGGCTGAGGCAGGAGAATCGATTAAAACTGGGAGGTGGAAGTTGCAGTGAGCCAAGGTCATGCCACTGAACTCCAGTCTGGGTGACAGAGTGAGACTCCATCTTAAAAATAAATAAATAAGGCCCGGGCGCGGTGCGCTCAAGCCTGCTAATCCAGCACTTTGGGAGAGGCCGAGACGCGCGGATCACGCAGGTCAAGGAGCATCGAGACCATCCTGCGCTAATATGCGTGAAACCCCGTCTCTACTAAAAAATACAAAAAAAACTAGCCGGGCGACGAGGCGGGCGCCTGTAGCTCCGCAGCATACTGGGGAGGCTGAGACAGTGAGAATGGCGCTGAACCCGGGAGCGAGCTTGCAGTGAGCTGAGAGCTGGCCACTGTACTCCAGCCTGGGCGGGCAGAGCAAGACTCCGTCTCATAAAAAATAAATAAATAAATAAATATTTAAAATAAAGTAATGAAATAAAACTACTTGAACATTCTCTATCCTCCAGGGCTCTAGTATTTATAAATCTTGGGAGAAAACCAAGTAATTTCTGAAAATTCTTTCCTGATCACCATCCTTTTTCTTCCTAAAGCATGCTTACAACATTATTTTTCATAGGACATATTTGATAGGGTTCAATCTACCTTTTCAATCATACAAAAATAAGATGCATACGGTCTTTTCAGATTTTGCCCATGTCCCTTTCGTTATAAGCCTCTCCTCAGTCTTTTTCTATGTGACAACTGGCCATTAGCTAGATATCATCTCAAATGTAGTGCCAGTTAAATGTGGGCATATCAGTACTCAATGTATATTCAATCAGGACAGCATGAAAAAGCCTGGCTTCCTCACCCTCCATCCTTATTCTATGACTGAGGCCACTGTTGGTGTAACCCTTGGGGGAAGATAATAACAGTGAGCAGCTATTGAGGCTTTGGGCATCTGGAATCTTACTATGAACTCCCCAATTCATCCCTGGCAATCTACACTGCTGCGAACATGCAGTCCAGTTAAAGTAAATGACAGGCCATTAAAACAGGTGGTAGTGTCCAGAAAGAACAGGGTTGAGCTTCCCTATAGGTGAAAGAAGCCACAGCTCTAGACAGTGGTCAACTTTGACCAAGGATATTTTTAGGCTAATGTGGCTAGAGGTGTTGAGATTTCTCGCTGCTTCAAGTCTTCAGAATCATTTCTTAGCTTTGCCCTGTATTGTCTAACCAGTATTTTAAACCAACTGCTCTGTGTTCTACACCAGCTTCTGAAAAACCCTGAGAGATATAACACACGAGACACACACACACACACAAACACACACACACAGTCTACGTTCAGAAAGATTTTAGACTCTGTTATGGGTTAAAGCATGCTCTCTTCCCCCATTTAGAATGTTGAAGTCCTAATCCCCAACACTTCAGAATGTGACTTTACTTGAAAACAGAATCTTTACAGAGGTAATTAAGTTAAAACAAAGTCATTAGGTAGACCCTGATCCAATATTATAAAAAGGAGAAATTTGCAGATAGACATGCCCACAGGAAGAATGTCACGTAAAGATGAAGGCAGAGATCACAGCGATGCTTCTGCAAGTCCACGAGTGCCAAAGATTGCCACGAAGTCACCAGAAGGTATGGAGAGGCATGGCACAGTTGACAACACTTTATTCTGACTTCTAGCCTCCAGAACTGTGAGAAAATAGGTTTCTGTGGTTTAAGCCACGCAGCCTGCGGTACATTGTTTGGGGATTCTTAGAAAATGACTGCAAACTCTACCCCATATTTATTTTATCAAGCTATGAGGTTGTGTTATCTATTGGTTGTTTAGGTTGAACGGAAGATGATTCAATGGCTTAGATCTTGGAAGGAAGAGGCTGTTCATTGTGCTCTTGATATCAGAAATCTGGAACATGTGGCGTATTCCTTTGCTGACAGAGGGATGACAAGAACAAAGTCAGAATAAAGTCATTAGGAAGATGTCAGTTTCATTGGTGTTTATGAGACTTCATTAGTATCAGTAAAAATTATTTCAAACCCTCCCAAGTGCAGAGAATCATGGTGGGTTGTTCAGATATACAGAGTCATAGCTAGTTTGGTTAAAACAGCACCTCCCTGGAAAAGATAATCAAAAAAGCAAGGGGCACTGATCAGGGCTTCCCAAATGCAGATGTGCATGTAAATCACCTGTATTTTGTTAGAATTCAGCTTGATTGACTAACAATTCAGATTGATTTACTAACCAGCTCCCAGCTGATGTTGATGCGCCTGCTCCAGCTGGCCACACTTTAAGCAGCAAAGACATGTGCTAAGTGAGAGCTCTGGCACCTCACAGCCGCCAACAATCTTTGAGACCTGAGTCAACCGGGCGTAATTTCATGGGTGGTATTTCAAATGAGAGTTGCAATGAGAGAGCCTTGAAGGAGTTGATTTTCCACGTGGGAAAGGTGGGAGGCATGGCAGGTGCACGTAGCAGTTCTTAGGAAGCAAACAGACCAGAAAAAGTAGTGCTGGAGCAAAGGAACCACACCGACTGGCATGGTGAATGGTTGGAAGAAAGCCGTGGATAACAGAGATGGAAAGGTATGTGAGTTCAAGTGGGGCGGCTGGCCGGGCTCTGCTGCAATCAGGCAGACCTGACAGATGGACACTGCAATGGCTTCTGACTGGGCTGGGCAACAGGACATAGTCCCCAGCCAGGGCATAACGCTGTTTGGGTTCCGCAATTTAACAGGATCACTGTAGGGACCCTGAGGTTAAGACAAGTAGCTGCTTGGGCTGGATGAGATTGTCTGTTTTGCTTAGTAAAAATGCACAGTTGGGGTTTTCCTCTCTGCCTAGGTAAGTCCTTGTCATAGGCTTTGAGGCTGAGTGCTGTTTAAACTTCCAGGTGTGATAGAATTAGCCTCTGCTCTGTGCTGAGATGTGCTATGGTGGTCATCTCCCTCCCTGAGTGGGGAGGTTTAAGGTGGGCTTTGAGGCCATACTGAGTACTGTTTAAACTAAGTGTGGCAAAACTATCCGCTGCTCATCGCCAAAATGCACAGTGGTGGGTGTCTGTTTCCCTGGATGGGGATTTGGGTGACGTCTGAGGCAAACCAGGTAGGATTTCCCACCACTTCTGGGTGGGAGAGATCAGTTTGACTTTGCAGGTGAGCTATGCTGTTTGCTAATGTTTCTGACTCGGCACCATGGCTGGCAGGGAGATAAAGCTACCACCAATATCTGCATTTTGGTTGCTGCAGGTTCTGCCTCCTTGCTTGTTTCTCCTTTAACTCAGGTAGACTAGCCATGCCATTACCCCCAGAATTCCTCATGAGCTGAGGCCAAAGTGGGCTTCCAGGGAAATGTCTCAGAATGTAAGGGAAGTTGATGTCCACCTCCAGCTCTCTCTTTCCACTGCAGAAACTAAGGGCCCTGCGGAATCTTCTTTGTGTAGTGTTGTGCTGACTTAGTGCATGGGGAGGGGTTATGTGGTCGAAGTGAGACAGTTCCTTCTACCTTTTCAATGCTACCTTTATTCAGGTTTTCTCATCTACATAGGTGTCGCAAGCCTATTCCCATACTTCGGGATTTTCACCAACATGTTCTTCTCTGTGGTTAGTTGCTAGTTGAACTTTCTGTGTAGGGTAGTTGATATGGTTTGGCTCTATGTCCCCACCCAAATCTCATGTCTAATTGTAATCCCCAGTGTTGGAGGAGGGGCCTGGTGGGAAGTGATTGAATCATGGGGGCCGACTTCCCCCTTGCTGTTCTTGTGATTGAGTTCTCATGAGATCTGGTTGTTTGAAGACGTGTAGCACCTCCCACTTTGCACTCTCTCTCTCCTCTCAGCCATGTGAAGATGTCCCCGCTTCCTCTTCACCTTCTGCCACAATTGTAAGTGTCCTGAGGCCTCCCCGGAAGCAGAAGCCTATGTAGCCCACAGAACTGTGAGCCAATTAAATCTCTTTTCCTTATAAGTGGCGCAGTCTCAGGTAGTTCTTCATAGCAGTGTGAGAATAGACTAATACAGTAGTAAAGCCTAGGACCTCCTATTCCGCTGTGTTGTTGAACACATTTTAGGTGCTCCTAACACACCCAGAGAAACTATGGAAGGTGCCAGATACACAGATTTCCTTTTTCCAGCCCGGTTGTTGGAAATAAGCATTACTCTCAGCCAGTGTGAGGTATTAGTATTGTTTCTCCTAATCCTTTTGGGTTATGCTTTCCTCAGCCTTAGCCATTTTCCTCACATGTGCCCACTGATTAGTACTCAGCTGAATAGTTGAAGGCAACCCTCTTGCAGATCTCTCTAGTACTTTGTCTGAAAACTTGGGCCACTCTGATCTCCCCACACTCTCCATCTTGTATCCTAAACTCAGTGAGTCTTCTGGTCTTCACGTGGGTTTTCCATTCCTACATTTCACACTGGAATCTCTTTCAAGGCATTAAGCAAGGCATTAGTAGATACCACCTAATTTTTTAAATGCCTTTCATGGATCTCTCTTCTTTGTTGTCTGATAGCCAATGTCCTAAAAACTACTATTCTACATTTTTTGGTCAATTTTGTATCTTTTCAGGTGGGAAGGCAAATCCTATTACTCCATCTTGAACAGAATAGAAGTTACTGAACATAATTTTAAATTTTATGAAGTCTACTCTGGACTGGCTCTTGAGGTAACTCGTGTTTCATAAGATGGCTTAGAATTGTATGCTACTTGGATCTTAGGTCCTCTCCCTCTAAACCTGTGTTCCCGAGATCCCCCTTCACTATAGGCTGGAAATGCCAAGCCCCATCTACTGCACCAACACACTACATAGTGGACGCAAACACATGTATAAATACACATTAAAATTATTAAAGCAAGCAGTTCATGAATGTTAGAGATAAGAAATGAGTTCAAAGGAAAAACGATCTATTTTCAAGTGAGACAATGAAAAGTTATTGTTTACTTTCCACATATATTGCCAAAAAAAGACAGTTACTTTCCTCAAGTGACTCAACTATATACTCCCAAAAGGAACTATCTTTCATGTTTTTGTGAATTTCAACAACTAATGTAGACAGTGATAAGCACACAAATATTATTAGCTTCTGGAGAAGGTAAAATTTCTAATGGGTGCTTTTAAAAGTCTTTTCTTATAATTTTTATAAGGTATTGTGCTTCTAGTTAATAACACATCCAAGGCCATGACTGTTTCTGATCCTTTTGTATTCTTGCCTGAAAATTTTTTAGACATTTACCTGCTCTGAGATCAGTTACCAAACTTAGAATAATGTTAAAGTGTCTTTTATACAAATGTTTTCCAGAAGACTTTTGGATAGCACCAAAGGTTTATACTGTCACCTTATAAGTCTTGATGGTTTGGTACTTAAAATCTAGTAGAGATGCCACAAATAAATAGACATGTCTATTATGTTCCTTGTTTTTTATAAGCTCTGACTGTAGTGTTTAAATTACCCGGATATCAAGCCTGTAGAGTGGGAATGCATTTAATCCAACAGAAAAACTCAACCTATTCTTGGATAATATTACATACCTAAATATTATTAATAAGGATATATTTCAGCTCTTTTAACCTTTTAGAATAGGAGATGCATCATCATTTTTGTGGAGAAATACAGAATGACTGCCAAAAGGTTGATTTCCAAGAATATTAGCTTCCAGATTTCAAATACCTTTGTCAGCTAGGGGCAATCGTGAGAAATACTTTACAGATAAATTAGAGCAGGATTGTGCAACCTGAGGCCCGTGAGCTGCATGTGGCCCAGGATTACTTTGAATGTGACCCAACACAAATTTGTAAAGCTTCTTAAAACACTGAGTTTTTTGTTTTTGTTGTTGTTTTGTTTTCTCATTGGCTGTCACTTGTGTTTCATATATTTTATGTGTGGCCCAGGAGAATCCTTCTTTTTCCATGTGACCCAGGGAAGCCAAAAGATAGGATATCTCTGAATTAGAGCATTCCAGGAATTTGTCAATGCCCTCACTAATCCAAGTAAGTTCTTGCCCTCAGGGTAATATTGGATCAAATTCTTACGAAATAGTTACGCCAAAGGATTAGAACCACAATGACAGGATATCTCCAGTTACCCTCCCCTTTGACATTTACTTCCTTTACCTCTTTCTCCCTCCCCATTTCTCTCTCTTCCACCTTAAATCTTGATTTACCAAGTGCATTAGTTCTCTATTGCTCCATAACAAATTACTATAAATTCAGCATCTTAAAACAGCACCCACTTATTATGTCATAGTCCCTGGGTCAGGAGGAAAGATACAGCTTCAGTGAGTCATCTGCTTAGGGTTTCATGAGGCTACAGTTAAAATGCCAGAGAGGCTGCAGTGCCAGATGAAGGCTTGGCTGGGAGATTGTACTTCCAAGCTCATGAAGGTTATTGGCAGAATTCAGTTCCTTGAGACCATGTCTTTGAGGTCCCCATTTTCTGGCTAGCTGTCATCTGAGTTCTGCTCACAACTCATAGAAGCCATGTTCAGATCCTTGCCACATGGCTACCTCCATTGTTCCCTTCACAACACATCAGTTTGCTTTTCAAGTCCCCAGGACAATCACTCTTGCTTTGAGTCTCTTTTAAAGGGCTTATGTGATGAGGCCAGCACACCCAGAATGATTTCCTTTCGATTAAATTAAAGTGACTAGATTAGGAGCTTTCATTACATTTTCAAAATCCCTTCACCTTTGCCACATCACATAACCTAGTCACAGGAGTGACATCTACCATATTCACCATCTTACTCACCCTCAAAAAGGACTGTGCACACCTATGGGTGGCATTGTCATGGACCGTTTTAGAATTCTGCCTGCAACATCAACAAGCCACAAGACTTTGAAAAAACAACCGTTGAAAAACGCTGTACTAATAGCTATTGGAATGAGACTGTGCCAATGTAAGAGGCATGAAAAACTAGAACATTTTCCAGCTGTTCCAACTACAAGTTTCATAGCAATTAGAGACAAAAACCTGAACCAAACTACAAGGGCACTTCTCCTCTCTCCTCACCCTATCAAATTCCAATCCTGTTTGACTCTGGCAGTTATCTGGCCTTCAGGGGCTTTGTGATGTGCGTTAGCTGAAAAGAAAGCTTCAGCCTCTATTTGAATCGCTTAAACTACTTGTGAAAATGATAACCTATTAGAGTAGCCTGCTTTCTTCTATTTGATATTGTTGGTTAGTCATCTAATAAAAATCGTAACTAAAACCAGTTTCAGTCTTGTCATGAACAGATTTCTAATCTTCCCTCACACCTACTCAAAGGTGCCTGCAATAAGCTATGTAATAGAAATGGAAACTTCTAGAAGAAAGCAAAAGAAGAATAATCTCAGATGCTTAATGAAAGGACGGAAGCAGATATTCTTGAGTTTTGACACTGTAGGAAATAGACTCATGGGCACAGGCTTTCAAGTATTAGCTAAGATGACTGACACTGTGAACGGACACTTGACAAACTGCATTAAAGTACCTGTGGGACGAGATACGCAGAACTGCTTTAGTCTCCCAAGGCAATTGAATAAGCAAAGTCGACTGCGTTCTAAGGTCAGTGGAACAAGAGTACAAGAATTGTAGTTACTTATTTTAAAAACATAATTCTGTTTTCTCTTAGGCAAAGAAACACTTTGCCTTTCTTCTTACTGATCCCAACGTTCAATTTAGCAAGCTATACTTATGCAAACTGGAATAGAACTGTTTAGTATCTTATTTCAACTGAATGCTTGGAATTCAGATAAAATATTCTATAATAAATCTAACTATAGGTTGTAAGCAAATCACTGAACAATGATGACTCTAGTAATGAAATTCAGAAAAATGATTTTAAAATGGATAAGGCTTTGAAAAATTACCACTACTTCTTGTCGACAGTCATGAAGCTAAATTTTACTTATTCACCTACTATTCATAGGTAAATAAGCCTTTTGGAGATAGTACCGCTGGTGTAAAATAGGATGATTTAGTGGTATATATGACCTATTTGGATTATCTAAATCTGCAAAACTGCTTATAATAAAACATTGTACAAGATGCCTTTACAAAATCTCTTGAATTCAATGGCATGTAAGTATTTGCAAAGATTCAATAGGAATCTTTCTTCATCACTAGGACATACAGTCATGTGCTGTATGTGGTGGACCACATATGTGACAGTGGTTCTGTAAGATTATAATTCTGTATTATTACTGTACTTTTTCTATGTTTAGAAGTATACTTACTATTGTGTTACAGTAGCCTACAGCATTCAGTACAGTAATGTGCTGTACAGGTTTGTAGCCTGGGAGCAATAGGCTGTCTCATACAGCCTAGGTGTGTAGTAGCCTATATCATCTAGGTTTGTGTAAGTATACTGTGATGTTTGCACAGTGACAAAATTGCCTTATGATGCACTTCTCAGAATGTATCCCCATCATTAAGTGACACGTGACTGTAATTTGATAAACCAAATTGATAATCAAGACCATGATAGAAAGGTCACATTTAAAGGTTTTTCTTAATGAAGAACTGCCCACTTTCAAAGAACAGGAATTATGCTTCCTATATGGACATTCTGCCTCAAAATTCTAGAAATGTGGCCTAATATGTGAACTATGGCTTATTAAATCCTAGCCTGATAGGCCAGGAACACTGTCAAACTCTGGAGATCTTGAAGAAAGAGGGATTCCTGTACAGTTAGATATTGAAGTTTAAACCTGGTAGAGGTGAATTGGATGGTCATTGATTCACGCAAGCTGAGAAAAGCAATGAAAATATTTATGGAAGATTGAAGATATAAAAAAAAAAATGACCTTAGGGGTATTACTAGGTCCCAAGACAGAAATTAATTCTGTAGCCTTAGTATTGTATTATTTTAGTTAGCCATACAGCAAGAATGTCATTATGTATTAGTCTACATTAAAATAATATCATGGGCCAGGCGCGGTGGCTCAAGCCTGTAATCCCAGCACTTTGGGAGGCCGAGACGGGCAGATCACGAGGTCGGGAGATCGAGACCATCCTGGCTAACACCGTGAAACCCCGTCTCTACTAAAAAAAATATACAAAACTAGCCGGGCGAGGTGGCGGGCGCCTGTAGTCCCAGCTACTCGGGAGGCTGAGGCAGGAGAATGGCGTAAACCTGGGAGGCGGAGCTTGCAGTGAGCTGAGATCCGGCCACTGCACTCCAGTCCGAGCGACAGAGCGAGACTCTGCCTCAAAAAAAAAAAAAAATAATAATAATAATAATATCATGCAAGAAAATTGCTAAACAAACTTGATTGGTTAAATCCTTGCCTTAGGCTATTAAGTAGAGAGTCTCAGAAAACAAAACTGTTGTCCTGCCCTTGTGTAAGCAGACAGAGCTGGGAAAAATCTTATATTCCCTAAAACTTTTCATTCTGTAAAATACATGAAGACAGGAAGCTCCTAAAAGCCGTTGACAACAGAGACATTCTCAATGTTACGCTGCCTAAGATCTAATTTTTTAAAAAAACGGATTGAAGGCCGCATGCAGTCACTCATGCCTGTATTTCCAGCACTTTGGGAGGCCAAGGCAGGTGGATCACCTGAGGTCAGAAGTTCGAGACCAGAGTGGCCAATGTGGCAAAACCCTGTCTGTACTAAAAATAGAAAAAGTAGCTGGGTGTGGTGATGTGCACCTGTAGTCCCAGCTACTCGGGAAGCTGAGGCAGGAGAATTGCTTGAACCCGAGGGGCAGAGGTTGCAGTGAGCTGAGATTACATCACTATATACTCCAGCCTGGACAACAGAGCAAGACTCCGTCTCAAAAAACAAAAAGGCTAATTCAAACATGGTCCTTTCTAAATTGTCAGGTGCCAAGTAATTAACTGAACTACAAACACTGTCAGCAAACCACATGTATTTTTGAGGCTAATCCTAAGAAAGAGGTAGGCCTGCTGTTTAACAGTGGGGCAGGCAGGGTATATGTGGCACCCGAATCCTCCACCTTCATCTTTATTCCTGTTCCCATGCCCAGCTATGATTGTCAGTAGACAAGTGAATCCAGGGAATTCTGAAAAGGGCATGGTGATGAGGGCTTAGATCGCTTTGGGATGATAAACTGGATCATGCTGTTGAGTAAGATGCTCTGACCAGCAGAGGAGATAGTTATAGAGGAAGGGACTGTAGAATGCATAGTGAAGAGTGAAAGGATTAGCATCACCAAGAGGTTTCCTGGCCCCAAGATCAGCTGCAGTGGGAGCTGGAGTTTGTCCTAGTAGCCTTTATTTATTAATTTTTTTCTTTCTTTCTTTTCTTTTTGCTTTCTCTTTCTTCTTTCTTTCTTTCTTTTTCTTTCTCTCTTTCCCTCTTTCTCTCTCTCTCCTTCTCTCTCTCCTTCTCTCTCTCTCTCTTTCTCACTCTCTCTCTCTCTCTCTCTTTCTCTCTCTTTCTTTGTCTCTTTCTTTCTCTCTCTTTCTCTCTCTCTTTTTCTTTCTCTTTTTTGACAGAGTCTCACTCTGTCATCCAGGCTGGAATGCTGTGGTGTGATCACGGCAACCTCCGCCTCCTGGGTTCAGGTGATTCTCCTGCCTCAGCCTCCTGAGTAGCTGGGATTACAGGCACCCGCCACCATGCCCAGCTAATTTTTCTATTTTTAGTAGAGATGGGGTTTCCCAGTATTGTCCAGGCTGGTCTCGAACTCCTCACCTCAGGTGACCCACCCACCTCAACCTCCCAAAGTGCTGGGATTACAAGCATGAACCACCACACCCAGCCCTAGTAGCCTATATTTTCTGAGGGATACAAAGGAGGAGTTCACTGAAATGCTGGAAAAGCTTATTCCCAAGTATATGTAAAGAAGTGGAATTGAGTGGTGCAAGGGGTGAGCTCTGGTGGACTGGGCATGTGCCAACAGATTCCACTTGAAGGAAGGACTTGTTGCCCAGCTCCTGGAAGCACTGTTAGTGGACAGCTTTTAGCTGAGAGCTCCTTCAGGGTTTGCCGTGGTAGCAAAGAGTCTCATCATTCAAGAACACTTCTTGGGTCAGTGACCCACTATAGCAGGTATAGAAAAGTCCAGACATTTAGTTTCACAGCAAGATAATTCTGATGGGCCACGTATGCTCCTCTGCGAATGTCCGAGGCTTTTTAAGAGCAGCAAAGCTTTACATTCCTTCTCTTTAATCCTACTTCTGCCTCATCACTTCTATAGGTGTGAATGCTTAAAAATATCCTACACACCAAACTCTTTCTCATCATCTGCTTCCAGAGAGCCAAATCTGCAATGTACATTCAAATTAGGCTAATTTGAGGAGGGTTTAATAAAGGGACTCTTTACCAAGTGTAGACAATATGAAAGGCAGACACAAGGGATAGCGCATTAGCCCAGGGATATTGACAGGAACTGTTATTACTCCTTGGCTTATAGGGCGTAAAGGAAGAAGAGGATACAGGAACCCAGAAGAAGAGAGTTGCATGGAACTAAGGCTCAAGAGGAGTGGGCTTCCAGGTGGAGGGATTCAGCCAGACGCAAATAACTCTGCAAAGAGTATTAGGGAAACAGTATTGAAAACAAAATTTTCTCCCAACATAGAAAATCTCTCCAGAAGGGTAATAGAAAAAGAAAACAGTTTTATTGTTGAATAAGCATGCAGCCAGAATATAGTGTACATCCCAGATAATAAATTACAAAGGTAGAAATCTCATCCTTTTATAAGGCCTAGAACATGCAATCTATTATATGTTTTCAAGAGAAACAACTGGTCCTTCAGTAAGAGGGCTTCAGAGCACCACTTATCACACGTAGTTCATCCTAGATTCACCTGATAACCAAGGCAACCATCTTGTTCACTAATTGGATTTATCCAGAGGAACAACAGATTCTTCATATCTTTATGACAAAAGATAGATCTTTTGCAACTTGGAACAAAGCAGTCACTGAAGTTCAGCTCCTCCCTCTCACTGAAACTGGAAAATAAGGGTGATATCTTTCTTGATGTTTACGTTTCAAAGACATGGCTCCTGGGTCCTTGAAAAAGATGTTCCTGAGTCACAAAGCTGGCAAGCAGCTTATTTAGCTTCTAAAAAGATGTGCACACATTTCAATGATACACAAAAAGAACTTACCATTACATGTTTTCTAAAGTAAATGCTCCAAGGAAAGGGAAGAAGAGCCACCGCACCCACCTTTAAAAGCTGTCCGCTAACAGTGCTTCCAGGAGCTGGGCAACAAGTCCTTCCTTCAAGTGGAATCCGTTGGCACATGCCCAGTCCACCAGAGCTCACCCCTTGTACCACTCAATTGCACTTCTTTACATACATTTCGGAATAAGCTTTTCCAGCATTTCAGTGAGCTCCTCCTTTGTATTCCTTAGAAAATAAAGGCTACTAGAGCTGAGTGTACTGGCTCTTCTTCCTTATTTTCATCAGGAAGAAATATGTTCCTTATTTTCAGTTTTTATTTGTCTTTCCAAGAGTCAGTAGAACACATACTACCTTGCTCTCCTTCCTTCTAATCTCTTGCTAGATTCCTCATTGACTGAATCTAACTGGAAACAGAGGGCAAGGAAACATGTTAATGAGGTCCATACAGCACACCTTCCTGAGCCAACCGCAGGGTAGAGATGGGTGGAGAGTGGATCCAGGGGAGCTAGCAGACCTCTGACACTCAGAGAAGCTTAGAAGAGGGAGAGGGTTTCAAGATGTGTGAATAAAAATGTCAGATGCTCTAGAGAAATCAAGTGAGATAAGACTTGAAAAAATACCCACTGGATTTAAAGATAGATTTATCCATCTTTGACTTAAACTATTTCAGTGGAGTAGTAAGAGTAGAAAGCATAGTAGGTTAGTTTGAGCAGCGAACAGAATGTCGGGAAGTAGAGCTGAATGGAAAGGACTCTTCCAACATGATTGTCTTTCCCAAGAAGGACGGAAGTTGTAAAGATGATATTTAGTGTACTTTCTAGAATGTAAGATACTTTTTAGGATGGAAGATATGAGCATGTTTAATCACTACTAAAAAATGTTAATGATTGAAGATTTTACTGGAAAGGGGTCCCAATTCAGACCCCAAGAGAGGGTTCTTGGATCTCATGCGAGAAAGAATTCGGGGCAAGTCCACAGTGCAAAGCAAAAGCAAGTTCATTAATAAAGTAAAGGAATAAAAGAATGGCTACTCCATAGACATAGCAGCATCAAGGGCTGCTGGTTGCCCATTTTTATGGTTATTTCTTGATTACATGCTAAACAAGGGGTGGATTATTCATGCCTCCCCTTTTTGGACGAAATAGGGTAACTTCCTGACATTGCCATGGCATTTGTCAACTGTCATGGTGCTAGAGGTGAGACAGGACTAGCTGGATTTCCTAGGCTAAGAATTGCTAAACCTAGCTGGGAAAGGTGACTGCACCTACCTTTAAACACAGGGCTTGTAACTCAGCTCACACCCGACCAATCAAGTAGTAAAGAGGGCTCACTAAAATACAAATTAGGCTAAAAGCAGGAGGTAAAGAAATAGTCAAATCATATATTGCCTGAGAGCACAGGGGGAGGGACAAGGATTAGGATATGAACGCAGGGCATTCAAGCTGGTGGAGGCAACCCCCTTTGGGTCCCCTCCCATCATATGGGAGCTCTGTTTTCACTCTATTACATCTTAGAACTGCACACTCTCACGGTCCATGTTTCTTATGGCTTGAACTGAGCTTTTGCTCGCCATCCACCACTGCTTTTTGCTGCTATCCCAGACTGCCGTTGACTTCCACCCCTCTGGATCTGGCAGGGTGTCCACTGCCCTCCTGATCAAGTGAGGCACCCATTGCCGCTCCTGATCAGGCTAAAGGCTCGCCATTGTTCCTGCACGGCTAAGTGCTCAGGTTCGTCCTAATCGAGCTGAACACTAGTTGCTGCATTCCATGGTTCTCTTCCGTGACTCACACCTTCTAATAGAGCTATAACACTCACTGCATTCCTTAGAATCCGTGAGGCCAAGAACCCCAGGTCAGAGAGCAAAAGGTTTGCCGCCATCTTGGGAGCGGCCTGCCCCATCTTGGGAGCTGTAAGAATAAAGACCTTCCCCTTACAGTGGGAGTGTAGCAAGTAAGGACAACCAGAGGTCACTCCCATGGCCATCTTGGCTTTGGTGGGTTTTGGTCGGCTTCTTGCCTGCAACCTGTTTTATCAGTAACGTCTTTATGACCTGTATCTTGTGCCAACCTCCTGTGACTTAGAATGCCTTAACTTTCTGGGAATGCAGCCCAGTAGGTCCCAGCCTCATTTTACCCAGCTCCTATTCAAGATGGAGTTGCGCTGGTTCACATGTCTCTTGACAATGGCTGGGAATTCAGTTTTTCAGGTTTATCTGGTGTTCCCTTGGCCCAGACGGAATCTATTCAGTTGGTCGGGGGTGGGGGACTTAGGATTTTACTTTTGGCTTATGGCATGCAGGTAGATGATGTTGAGCTAGGCAGACTGAAGAAATTGATTCAAGTTTTATGAACTGGGGAGAGCAAATTAGGGAAATAGTTGGGTTGCCAGGCAATGTGGAAGTCTCGTGGAGCTTGGAGTGGAGCCAATCTATGATCTTTCTCAGCACAATATGAAATGATTCATTTCAGAAAATATGCACTGAATTTAGCTCTCATTGCCCTGATAGGTAAGACAAAAATTAAATGAATTACATAGTTTCCATCTTTTAAACTAAAATGATATTATTTATAGACAATTATTTTTGTAATTGATTGCAGGGATGAATCTAGAATGAATACCTATCTAAAAAGGCCATTGAGTAACATATCAGGTAATGTTCTCAGCTCCAGTTTGTGGAAGATAGAGAAGCATTCACATGGGATTAATTATAATGAAGAAACTAAAGGCTAGGGAAAAAGAAAATACAGCTGAAGTGGATGTTATTGTTAGGAAAAAAAAAAAAAATGTTGCCATGTAGCCTTAGGGGGACAAAAGGAATAAGAGAGTAAGAGAAAAATGTTAAACTTTAACACATTAAGGACATTTCTACAGGAGTTTGAGAAAATGTGGTCCAGTGTGCTGCTTTGTGATATTTTGACAACAAATGAAAAGGTTAGCATTTAGAAATAGGTGGTTAACAGATCTGCTAATGCCTCTCTAAAATATCAGATGTCTCAAGTGAGCTTTAGCAGGAGCTGGCTAAACATCAATGCATGCATGGCTGAGTTCTCTGAAGGGTGTCTGCTTGAAAAGTTGACATTCTATGCTGTTGATTTTTGTGTGTGTGTGGGAGTAAAAATTTTTGTTTGTGTATTTTTTATCATCTCAGCATTATGAAAGTATAATTGATGAATGAAAATCAAATTTATTTATGGCATACAATGTGATGATTTGATATATTTATAAAGAGTGAAACGATTAAACCAAGCCAGTTAATATATCCATCACCTCAACTTACCTTTATTTTATGGTGAACATTTAACATCTATTAGCAAGTTTCAAGTTTACAGTATCTTACTATTAGCCATAGTCACAGTGATATACAATAGATTGCCAGAAATTATTCCTCTAGTCTAATGAAAACTTTTTATCCTTTGACCAACATCTCTCCTTTGGCTAAATGAATGACTAATATTTTATGGTAACCTGTGATCCTATTTGGGTCAAGTGTTTTAAACCTTTGACATATTTGATAGGCTTCCCAAAATCAAAATTCAGCTTCAGAATGAAGTCTTTTTTGACTTCTAACTTTGGGATGCTACAGAGGGTGCCTAAAGCATCTAAAAGAGAGATAAACAGGATTATTTGATATGTTAAATTATATAGGAAGTATTGTCAAATGAGAAATGTTTAACCTTCAAGTTGTATTTTAATGAATATGTTATTAATATAGGTTCCAAAATTGTATGGGATTTCTAAAATTCTAATATAGCTGGGTATATGTTGTCAGTCATAATTACGACTGATATAACAACCAACATAATAACATAATGGCTACTATGGTAAATTGTAGGCTGCAGAAATAACCAAATTTCCTTAACAATTGTGTCTTCATGACTATTTTAGGTCATTTTCACAGTAAATTTCTTTATTCTGATGCAGTTTCTGAAAACTTCACAAGCATGCAAAATTCTAGAATATTGAGTCTTTAAGGAGGTTCATGAAATGGATGGAAAAGACCCTGACAAGCATTCTTAGATACAGGTTTCTGATAACTGTAGGATAATGTCATTTGGACTGGGTAAGAATTCCTGGAACTGTAATGAAGAGACTGATTGGTTTATAATACTGCTAACCCAAGCAGAACAAAAGTTAGTTGAATAGCAAGAAAATACTTCACCAGATTTTCACACTTAATCAGTCAGTATTTAAATTGTTCAGATATGCAATTGAATAAACTCCAGGGTCGAAGTCAAATTACCTGTGATAACCCATCAGTTATCAGTGCTATGCATCTAAATTGGAGAAACAAAAATTTTAAGAGATATTTAAGAGGACATGAGTTCAATGGTAAGCCTGGACTCATGGAGAACCTGGCTGGCCGCCTCATTCTTCCTGAGTCCTTAAAGCTCTTGTTGTTAAAAGCTCTGCATTCTACAACTCGTCATAGAAGAGATAAAGTGACCCAAATTAAAAATATATATTGGTGGCTGGGCGCGG
>NW_016804209.1:2896063-2924358 GCF_001698545.2 Rhinopithecus bieti | reverse complement strand
TGACCAATGTTTGATTTGTCAAACCCATATTCCTGGGAAGACAATAAAACTTCAGGCACATTTTTGCTACCTGTTGGGACATTTAAACATTTACAGCAGGATTTCGTTCGTCATTTTCAATACATGTTTTCTGTTCGCATAAAAGCTTTCCCATGTAAGAGGGTTGATACAACAGCAGCTAAAAGATTATTAGGAAACACGTGTTTCTCATGGGACATTCCTGAAGAAACATCCAGCAGTGGAAGTACCTGTTTCACTGGGCAAGTTATAAAACAGTTAAATAAGGTGTTACAGAATCTATAGTATTTGGCAACTCTAACTGAATTGACTGGATTGCTTTGGTCAGATGTATGGAAAATTAATGACAATCAGATTCACTTCCACTGTAAAACATAAGTTGACATCTTATAAAATAGTCACTGAAGGGCCTGTGCCTCTAACAATAGGACCTCATGTATTTTCCAATACTAAATTCTGATGTAACTCAATGCTGCAAAGTTTTAATGCATTGAGTTTTTTTAATGCTACTGATCTTTATATGTTGTTTTTCTATTCTGCAACTTTATGGAATTCATTTATTAGTTTGGATAGTTTTTGGTGGTGTCTTTAGGATTTTCTATGTATAATATCACATCATGTGCAAACAAAGATAATTTTACTTCTTCCTTTCCAATTTGGTTGCCTTTTATTTCTGTTCCTTGCCTAATAGTTCTGTCTGGAGCAGTACTACATTGAATAGGATTACTGAAAATGGGCATGCTAGTCTTGTTCCTGATCTTAGAGGAAGGCTTTTGGCCTTTAGTACTGACCACGAAGACAAGTATACACATGTCATGTATAGCCTACTTTGTTAAAATATATTACTCCTAACCTATTTTGTTGAGAGTTCTTATCATGCTTAGGCCTGAGGGAGGGGTGACATGTTTAATGTGAAACTGTTCTTCCTGTCGTCTTCAACGTATGTTTTCTTATTCCTGGGTTACATCCAGGTGCTGCGATCTCTACCCTAGATTTCTTATTTTCTATGAAGGTGGTTTCACATGTGGGCAGCACTCAGTAGTCCTATTCTACCAACTGGCTGATGTCACTTTGTCACTGTTGATTGAAAGAGAAATCCAAATGCTTCACTAAACAAATTTGTTGGAGGCAAATAGGTCTTTCAGTTGTTAAAGTTTAAAAGGCTGATGCATTCTCCAGCCCACTTACCTGAGGACAGATACTGTTTGTTGAATTCCACGATCGTCTCCTCTTTACCAAAAGTGCTATAAAAAACAAAACAAAAAAAACCCACATACAATGTTTATGCTTAAATTAGTAAATTTAAGCAGAATTTTTGGATTTTAGTGCAGTACTTGAGATCAATGGAGAAGTTTCAGAACAGGTTGAGGCGTAGGTGTTTGGGCAGGTTGATAATTTGGAATTTCTTCAGATATTTAGTTAATATTGAAGATAAATGGCGAAAGGTGAGACAGGCTCAGTTTCTGCTCTAAGCAGCTGCTCTGCCTTTGAATTGCCCACACCTCACTTTTAGAAAAGGTTTGCCCTCCGGGGCTTTCATCATTTACCCTCTACCAGCTTCTAGATTATCAAGTTATCCCTTCTAAGCACATACTACTCTCCCTCAGAGGAGTTTGGGGAAATGTAGTTTTCTTCCTTTCTAATACATTTCTTGTGATTTTAAAATGTATACCTTATAGATTAGATTGAGACTTTATGGGACTGGCTATTTGGTCTGAACCTTAATCCAACTCAATTTGGGAACCAATGACAAATAATCAAAATAAAAGCAAACATGTTCCAGTGTCAGTTTATTAGGAAAGACTGGTCTGCACCATACCACATCCCCAAATTCTTGTAAAAAATCAATAGCAGGATGGCTCTGTGGCAGTCCAGGCTGTGATTTTCAAAGGAAGAAGTAGATTCAGCTGAAAGAACATACACACACACACACACCTCTCATGGTTGAAACTCTAGTGAAACATAATTAAGAATCGTGGCCATTTAAAGGGAGAATGTTAAAGTAAGCTGTTGGTTCCTCGACTTAGAAATTTCGTCATAGCCAATGTCACTATGCCAAATTTTTGTGTTATAGGGAATTGGGTTTCTTTTTTTCTTTCTTTCTTTCTTTTTCTCTTGTCTAATTCTTGATTAACACTTGCACCAAGTCACGAGAGTGTAGTAAAATTGGGGCTATTGGAATTGTGCCTGTTTTGGTAGAAGATGTTTGAGAAGGGAAGTGGGTATGTTTTCCTTTTTAGTTTTTCTTTCAGAACAGAGCTGCCCACTCACTCCCAAATAAGAGAAATGTGGGGAGAAGAGGCGTATTTTTACTTGGGAAGATTGTGTTCTCTTTAATGTACAGGCTATTTCAATGGAAATGATGCCTTGGAAAGGACAATTGTTATTTATAAAGGAAGCTCTCTTGAGAGGCAAGATTTGTCTGAAATTCCTAAAATGTTATTTATGCTTTAGAATGTTTGTCTGAGTTTCCAGCAGTCCCTTTTCCTGTTCACCTACTATAAAGGGACCCTGATTTCTTGGTGATTTTGTGAAAATAGTCAGAGTCCTGGACAGGGAAATACTACATTTTAAATTTCCCGTAGAATCCTGTATTGTAACTTCATCTTCTTCACCTTAACTCCACCTGCAACTCAGTGCCTTCAGAGCCCAAAATATCACACTGTGTTAGCCAATGGAGGTCATGGCTCTCCCACCTGCCAGGCCTAGATCTGTCTGTGTTTTTCTCAACTCCCTTCTTAGGGAAAAACTTCCTTTATGATTGGTAAGATTCGTGGGATTTTGCTGGCAAATGGGAGTCTCTTTGTATTAAAATGTGCAAGCTGTGACTCAAGTGCTCTCCTCTAACAGCAGCTACAATTTAACAAGCATTTACTCAATTACTGCTTTAAGAATTGTACATATATTAACTCATTTAAGCCTCACAACATTCCTAATGACACTCTATTATTTGCTCCATTTTCAGATTAGGGAAAGGAGGCTCAGAAGGGCTGGGTAATTTGCCTGAAATCAATTAAGTGGCAGAGCTGGCAGTTGAACCAAAGCGGTCAGTTTTGGGACCTTAACAGGCCATCATTCTGCTGTGCCCTGCTAGTTAATTCCGCTCACTCGTGACTGCCCACCAGCTTACTTTCACAGTACACCGAAGCCAGACCTACTTCCTTGAGCAAGTGGATCATTTCTTCATCTTCACTATGAGTAGTTTAGTAAAAAACTCAGATTATTTGGGGGCCTGACCATTTATCCTTCTCCCCTTCGTCCTCCTTTCCAACAATCTACTTGTTTTAAGTTCATTCCATGATTCATATTCTTCAGGGGAAGAATATCTCTACTAGACCTTCAGCCTAACTATGTGTTTTCATTCAACTTTTGCTAGAAAACTGATGCGGTATCAAACCTTTGTCTAACTGTTAATATACTTGGTTCCCATTTGGCTGTTACTCCTTACATAGAGTTTCCTCAGGGCTTTACTAGAGAAGCTAGGGGTGAGTGGGAGGAAATAATTCTTTGGGCCATTTAGGAATACTACTTGATCCTAAACCAGGATCTTTTGAATAACACAATACTTTATCCTAAATCCCTAACACTATGAGCTTATATTCTACAAGTCACAAACAACAGAGACTGACTAAAGCAAGCTTAGAAGTGAGATTATGAATGACAGGAACTACTATAGAGCCAGTCTTATGGATAGCCATCGGGAACCAAGAGAGCGTATCAGTTTATTTCATCTCTCTTTCTCTCTCTTGGACCATATGCTTGTTTTTGTTTATCACCTGCATTCTTTTCTCTCTGTATGTACCAGCTGGTTTCTTTTGCTTACATTTAGATTTCATTGTCTCCTCATTAGAAAGCACATGGATGTTTGACAGCCTCTCTCTCTCTCACTCTCTTTTCTGTCTCACACACACTACACCACACGTGTATACATATACACACATCATGATCTCTTCACGTTAGTTTCTACATATAATTGACCCTGTTTTTTTCTGTTTAACAATCCCAAATTTTTAGGCTAAAAACATAATACATCAAAATTATCTTTTCAAGTCAAACCATAGGCAACGTTGGTCATCCTGCAAATGGACTTTCCTTACACTACTTCATCAGGGAGTTCAGGGAGGGAGCTGTGGTCCTTCCTGAGGCGCAGTTCAGAGGGGATTATGGAAAACGTCCTCAAAATGTGTCTAAATCATGTATTTTACTTGTAAGACTATTTAAGATTAAAGTGAAAATATTAGGTTATGGCAAAATAGAGGCTTCTTACTGAATTCCTGTGCATGAAAAGAAAGGTTCCTTCGTGGTTATATTAGATATATTCTGTAGCATAGCAAATTACTCCATAACTCAATGGCGTAAAATAACATTTATTACCTTGCAATTTCTGTAAGTCAGGAATTCAGGTGTGGCTTAGCTGGAGCTCCTGCATCATAGTCTCTTACAAGCTGCAGCCAAAGGGCCGGCTGGGGCTCTAGTTATCTCATAGCTCAAATGCGGAAGGATCCCCTCCCAATCTCACATATGTGGTCATTGGCAGAACTAAATTCCTCACAGGTTATTGGACAGAGGGAATCAGTTTCCAGCCTTTGTTGGGAAGCTTCCCTCAGTTCCTTGCCATATAGGCCTCTGCATCGGGAAACTTACAACATCACAGCTGACTTCATCAACACGAGCAAGTGAGAGAACAGAAGAGTCACAGTCTTTTATCATCTAACCTTGGAAACGACATCACTTTTGCTAGTATTCTATTCATTACAAGAAATAGACCAGGTCCATCCCACATTCAAGAGGAGGTGATTGTACAAGGGCATTGATACCAAGAGGTGGGGATCACTGGAACACATTTTAAAAGTCTGCTTACTGCAGTCCAGCCTATGGTGCCTAATGTTCAGCATCCTTCCCAAATGCAAAATTTATTCTTAATTCCCCCCAGAGTCTAATCCTATTATAAGGAGAAGCCATGATTTGGGCCCCTTTCCCTTAGAATTGGATAGGTTCGTTTTAAAAGAGAAATTCCTCATCTTCCTAGAATAAATTGAGAAGTTACTATATAATATTACTTACAAGCAGAGAAATTAACATTCATAAACTAAGAATGTTGACCAGAGAAGACTAAAGTAAGACTAATATTTCCAGCCTCACTTTACAGCTTTCCTTCATTTGATGACCAAAAAACCCCAACTTTTATATTTTTAGCCCTCATTTTAGGAACTAAGACACCAACCAATAGAAGATTAGCTGGAAAATGAAAGAAGCACTGCTTCTTGCTACTCACTGGAGTATCATAATTGCCGAGCCAGAGTTTCTGCTTTTTCAGTATTGGATTTTTGGGTTAGCCCTGGACCACACCCATCATTCTGTGGGTACTGTGATAGCACTGGTTGATGCTGGTCAGATGTAAGATGAAGGAAAAGTTGGGCAAACTGTACAGCAGTGCATTTTACGTGCCACAGAAATTAAGCAGACAACTTTAAATGGAGTAAGGAATTGAAAACAAAGTGATGGCTGGGATGGGCTGGGAAGGCTTTGGAGAGATGAGAATGGAAGCAAGGCTTGAAGAATGAGTGAAAATTAAGTGAAGAAGATGGAGTGACATTACAGGGAGCTGGAGTTCCAGCTGGGACAGAGAAGAAGCCTTAAATTTTGGAGAAAAGATTTCACAAGGCACTCAGTCCCTGAGCTATGCAATTAGACAGTAAATAGCACTTATTGATAGTGATTCTGCAATGAACAGGTACCATAGGGGATACTGAGAAGTAAATACAAACTCTTATTCTTGGCCTTAGGGAATGGTCCATCTAGTTGGAAAGATAAGGCATGAGCATATAATAATAAAAGACTGAAAATAAAAATCCCCTGATCAGTTAACATATACGACAAAGGTTACAAGTGTTCGAAAGTGGGGGGAATCATTTCTATGATGAGATTTACAGTGGCTTTAAAGAATTGTGTCTTCCTAGACTCCACTTGAACCCAGACATGGAATGCTAGGTTGTTGGGACACGTGGACACAAGTGAGATAGTGGTGGTGGTAATGAGTATTTCATATACAGAGAATAGTGCAAGCAAAAGTGACAAGTCAAAAAGAGACAAGATTTTTGGAGAACAATTTTATGTAGAACATAGGAATTACTTGATTTTGCACAAGGAAATATGACTAAGCACAGTGGGGGTGGCACATTGAAAAAAAGAAAAAGGACCAATTCAGCCACAACCAGGGAACACAACCTGGAGCTTCAGTTCTTAATGAATTACGGAACAGAAAGCATTTCCATTTGTTCTCTTGTAGGTGGTAGGGTGACCAGAGTATTTTCTATTTTAGCACTCCGTGCATCTAATTCAGAACTAGACAGGGGCAATGGTTGAAGTGCTGTTTTCATAAATTGTTGTCTTGGGCAGCTGGGAATGGTATTAGATGATGCTGTTTGGAACTGACTTATTCTGGAGTATAATCAATCAGCTCATCTTCTCCATTTTACTGCTATTTTTGTGCATGTAGAAGAATGGGGGTGACTCTCATTTTCCTGTTGTATTCCAGTGATCTTGCAAAGGCAAATTATTGTGACCAAATACATAAAAATTGTAATGAAGTGAAGCTATTGATGCAAAGCTGTGCTGGTGGTCCCTTGGGCCTCTGTTGTGTTTGTTTTGAATTTTTAGTAGTCTTTGTTATGTCTGACTTTAGCAGTTCCCTTTTGGTTCTTTTAATTTGCTGTTTTAATATGCCTTGCACCACATATGCCGTAATGTCTCGTGTTTAACTGTGTCATCTGTGGACCAGAAGCATTGACTTTCAGGCCTCATCTAAGATCTAAGGAATCAGAATCTGCATTTTAACAAGTTTTACAGCTGATCTGTATGCACATCCAAGCTTGTAAAACACTGGTATAATGTATCTGAAGTTCCTCCCTGGAGGAAGTACAGATGCAGTGCTTCCCTTGGCCTCCAAGCCCTGCATTTATGATGGGTACTGGTTCCCACCCTTGAGAATCTCTTGCCTAGAATCCTCCATAAGGGGTTTTGGTGTGCTAGAGAAAGATTAAAAAGTGGATGCTAAGGTAGCATGAAATCATGGTAATTCACCATGGGAGTTTATAAGGAGATTAATTTTATTTACATAGGTGGTTTCCAGTTTACTCTTCATTTTTAAACAAGACCACTAATCTCAGGGTGGAGTTCATCAAGGAATAGGGCCAGCAAAGCACTTGCATTTTTCTGGGACTAACACTTACATATATGAAAAGCAGGTAAAGCTGGAAGGCAGAGCACCTGGATCCCCAGAAATCAAGGATCCGTTTTTACACTGACTCCTATGTACAGACTGAGGAGTGTACACTGACTATGTACACTGACTCCTTTGTCCAGGGCTAAGGCAAAAGCCCAAGAGGGAAATGTAATGGGGCGGGATGATGGAGGACTTCCACCGTGTACCTTGTTTCAAGGTCAGTGCAAGGTTAATCAGCCTACTCTGTGATCAGCCCATCCCCCATGGGAGTCTAATCTCTTAATGCCAAGTATTCCCACAGCCTCCAATTATCCAAACAGTACCTTTTAAATCTAGACATACAAAGAAACTAGTAGCCCCCCTGCAGTAATAACCATTCACTCTAACCACTGTCAGCTACCTCCAAAACTGCAGCCCTCACCAGTGATTTGTCAGCCATTGCACACCAAAAGGACAGTGCTGTCTCACAGCACAAAGTAATTCCTGGCACCCTCAAAAGCCCAAGAGATCAGGGAACTCAATGTGAAAGAGACTAGAGGTTCGAGACCTGAAAGAAACCCATTCATGACCCTTGGGTGTCTGTGAGAAAACACAAGACCCAAAACTGGTCGGTGGTACCTTGACTGTGTTCCTCAAGAGGAGTCAGAGTCTCTAGAGGTCTCTTTTCGATTCCTCCATGTGATATCAAAGACGGCAATAAAGAAAGGAGGAGGAGAAGTGGAAGGAAATGGAAGAATAGGTCTTAGGCGGAACCAATTTGGAAGGATTTTAAGTTTTCCAAAAGACCAATGAAATCTTACATTTTTTTTTTTTTTCTCAGCACAAATCATGCCAACAAGAAAGGAAGTGAACAGAAGGACCAAACGTATAATTAAAAGAGGGTTTCATTCACCTGAAAAAAATTCCCAGAGACGTTAACGGATAAAGAGGACGAATAGTAGCGAGATACATATGTGAGCTTTATGTTTAACTATAGGTAAAGATACAGTGAGTTTACAATGCACTGTAGGCAATCTAGCGAATATCGGGCAGATGGTCCTCTTTTTAATTAAGGTGATTTCCGTCGCTAGCGCCTCTTTAAAAAAGTCTTTTTGGGCGCGGGCACGATGGCTCCAAGCTGTAAAACCAGACACATAGACAACAAGAAACACATCAGAGAGATCGAGACCATACAACATAGGCTAATACGGTTGAACAACTGTCTCTAACATTAAAATACAAAAAACTACGCCGGGCCACAGAGGCGGCAATCTGTAGTAACCAGCTACTCCGGGAGCTGAGGACAGAAAGCCGTAAACCCGGGAGGCGGAGCTTGCAGTGAGCCTTGAGATTCCGGGCACTGCACTCCAGCCCTGGGTGGTCAGAGCAAGCGAACTCCATCTCAAAAAAAAAAAAAAAAAAAAAAAAAAAAAAAAAAATCTTGTTTTCAAATATCTTATTACCAGGATTTAAATAGGACAAACAACCAGTATCCCTGACTTTTGAACCTTCTGAGTGACTCAGAACCAACTAAATCAAGAACATGTAAGGTATCTCCAAAGAGATGCGAGGCACTCCCCTCAAGATCCAAAGCCACCCCAAAGACAGCTCAGAGAAAGTTTCACTCACCACCAGTGGGGCACAACCCACATTTTTGTCTGGCCATATTTTCCAGAAGCCACATTCTTCCCAGCTGACTGCATACAGAAGCTGACCTTCCAGCGTGCCCTATTGGTAGAAGATTAAAAGAGACAGTCGGTGAGACAGGAAATCAAAAACTGTCCGTGGAAGGTGAAGGGATCAATAACAAATGGGTACTCCAAAAAGGCAAGAGCCACACAAATATCAAAGCAATTCTTCTTTTGAGTTAAAGGATTTACACCTCCAAGGGATTGATTCCCTGACTGGGTATTGAACCCAGGTCATGGCAGTAAAAGCAAAGAATCCTAATCACCAGGCTGTAGGATCAAATGCCTTTGCAGTAAACCCCACAGAGGATCCAAAGCCAGTATTTGAGCATTTAAAGGATTTTGACTTTGCTTCAGGTCAGACTTTTTGCTCTTTAATTTAGTCAGTGGGTTAATTTCTAAGGCTAGCCATGACATAAACATGTGTCTTTCTTTTGATTTGCTCCTTCCATAAATACAAATGAGGTAATTGTTGAGGGAGCCCTCTACACATCTTTCATTTTTTTAATTTAGGGATCTTTCTAATTTAAAGGATCCATCTCTTGGCCCCTGACAATTAGAATTTCCAAGGATGCCCTTGTTCCAGTAGTGACTCAATCCAATAAGCCTCTTCATGGAAAGCCCAGGAGGTAATTTTCCAGGTTTAGAGTAAGTTTTACCATACAGGCAAGAAGTGTTTCTGGAGAGGGCATAGAAGAGGCAGTCGCAGTGATGCCAAAAATCTTTCCCTGCCAGGAATAGGCTAAGAAAGCAAAAGATTCTGGCTGCCTCAGACAGTTAAGGATGGGTGTCTGTGTGTACTCCCGTATCCTGCAAATTTGTAGCGTGCTGCCAGTATCTGACCTGTTAATCTGTGACACTGGGAAGACCCTGTTGTGATTGGATTTTTCTAGGACTAACCAGGAAACGAGAGTTGAAATGATAAGCCCTTTATGGATGGAACTTGTTAAGACAACCACCCCTGAGAGCTTGCCATGTTCAGAACAGAGTGTGCTGCTTATAATTTGGCATGTCTTGGATTCCCAGGCTTTTTTTTTTAAGTTAAGCTCTCAAGGATATAAGGTGAGAGGAAAACGTCATTCAGTTTCTTATTTCGGGGACCCATTGCAAAGTTTTCCTAAATAGACACTTGTCTGGTCAAAACTGCAGAACTCACTAGTCTGCAAAGCTAGTTCGAATAATGGATTTCTCAGGGTTTCAGACCCATGTTGTACCCTACGGTACCCCCCTTATGAATAAAATGACACAGGAAGACAAAGAAAAAGGAAAGAACTGTTTTTGGAAGGAAAAGTGATTGAACAATATCAATATGTCGAAAGTACAGGAGAGTCACTACACCTAAGACTAGTCATACAAACGTTTTTATGCCATCAGTCAACAGTTTGGAGAGGAAAAGGTAACAAGTTGAGGTTTTTACTGTCTGCTCAATGGAATTCCACGGAGACCGCAAGCCTGCCTGGTAAGAAATGCTTGCCATTCTGCCAGTCTTTCAGGCACTGGGCTCCCTTGACTGCAGCTTCCGGAAGAACAGAGAGGCTTTGGCAGCCTGCTCACAGCATCAAAACTGAAGGGCAAAGGGAAAACTTTTCCTTCACCCTCTGAAGATTTGCTGAAAATTAACTGACAAAAGGCAGGTTAATAGGAAAAAAGACATACATGTCAGAGAGATTAACCCCCAACCCAGTGGAATACAGATGCTTATATACTCTTCCTCTTAGGGGAAAGGAAAAAGGGGAGATGTACATAATTTTAGGAGGATAATAAATGTTTTCTAGAGAATTCAATGGGCTTAGAGAACATATAATGGCCTGGGAAAAAGTCTGGGCTCACAAATCAGACAATGGTTTGTGAAGAAAGTCTATCCAAGTGTGTGGACAGACTTCAGTCTTCCTGTGATAGGAGTTCAGTTCATGAAAACCCAGGTAAGGGACCAGAAGCAACTGTTTTCTTCTTTGGTGGGTCCAGACTTGAGGCAGATCAAGACCCATATTAGATCGGACGGGATATAACTGCATTGACTAACAAGGCTTTACTGAGTTACTAAGAGCTTTGGAGGGAAAGAAACCTGGTTTCATTGGTTCTGCCAGTTTCCATCTATGTGACCTTGGCAAGTTATTCAACCCTGCTAAATTTAACCTCGGAAAAGGGGTTGATAGTAATCCTTAACTTATAAAGATGTAGTGAGACTAATTAAGAGAATTCATGGAAAGTATTTAGGAAAGTGTATGGAACATAGCATCAGCATTACTATAAACAAGCTAAGTAAAATTAAAAATAGGAAGTTAAAAAGAATGGTCATATCCCTTAAATGCACAGAAAAGCTTCTGGAGTGTAAGACTCTCCTGCATGTTTTACCTATCTTCATACCACTCCTCAGCCACCCCACTTTGCTATGGTCTCTGAGGAATAATAATAACTCAGTCATAATATATTAAATGGTAAAGGTAGCATCTTGAATTAGGAAAGTAGGACAAGATATTTAATAAAATCATTTGAGACAATTGAGAAAACTATCCATCTGAAAAAAATAATATATCCCATCTCGCTGTCCTTCTCCCAAATAGAATCAAGATGGATTGAACTTCTAAACATCAACATCTCTATAAGGGACAATTAAAGAAATTGTACAAGAATGTGGTAATGACCATGAGGAAGGGTAGACCTTCTTAACACAAATACACGCAGACACACACAGGCAGGGAGATTCTCTGATGTCCTAGTCCAGTCTCAGTCTTAGGAAGGCCCTGTTTGCCCGGCCGTGGGGTGGGGCTTTCTTGGCATTTTTGTCCATTTTCTGCTTCTCCTCATAACAGACTAACTCTGCCTTATATTTGCAGTTAGCCTTGAGTGGCAGTTTTCTGCCCCTCCCCAAATGGGAACAGACCTATAATGGTATCGGTAGGTTGTAAAAAAATAATGGTTTTGTAGTTTACATGGCTTCTCTCATTTTAGTGTGTGAGCAACACTCTTTCCATCTGTATGCATTCTAAATCCAGTATGGTTTCTTGTTCCTTCCCTGGGGAGCTAATGAGTTTCTCTTCCACCCTTTCCCAAGCTGCAATAAATTTTCCTTTAGCTTTATTCTAAGGATAATGCTTTCTGCCTTCTCCTAAGGGTTTAGTACATTTTCTCCATAAGAGAGAAGGTCTCAGGCAGAAGTTACATATTTGTGCATTTCCTGCTGCAACCACCAATCCATTTCTGTGCATTTACCCTACTGAGGAGGGCTGTTTCCAGTCTTCCACCCTAATCAAAATCTTTTTGATGAGCACCTGTTGAAAACCTGTGGAAAAGAGCGTACAGTGAGGATGGACTACCCTGCCTATGGGGGCACCAGCTGTTAAAGATTAATAAGCCAGCCCACACCTGGCTTCTAAAAATTTGTTAAATGTATAACAAATTTCCTGTTACCCACTTGCCTTCCACGTTCTGCCACAGGTGAACCAGTCTGCAGATATAATCTCTGCTTAAGACTCCTGTTCCTCCTGGTCATTGAGCTATTTGGTTGACCTACAAACTCAGCTCTCTCATTGGCTCAATAAAAGTTATGATTTTGTAGTTTATCTGACTTCTTCTCAGTTTTGGTGTGGAAGTGACACTCTTCCCAGCTTTTTGTATTTCAGGCAGAAATAGAAATCCAAAGATTAATTTAAGAAAATCAGTGAATGAGTACAATGGTACAGAAAGAATATGAATGTAATGCAACCGATTGCTCAGCTAAAGATTTGATTTGTGGCGGGTTTTTTTTGTTGTTGTTCTGCTTCAGAAAAAGTTATTTTGATAATCCTCCAAAATATTGAAGAGTTCTAGTTTAGAAGAGAGTAAGACAAGTAGCCCATTTGGTAAAGATAGGGTTTAATAAAATACTTCATATTTAGAATTTTGAGAAGGAAATGCTGGTTAATTTCCACACTCATGAATAAACTAGGCAGGGAGGGTGGAGGGAAGAACAGTGACTTTAGGGTCTTTGGAAAGCTGTGCAGCAAACTGGGTTCTATGTTTACTCGTGGGCTTGCTTGGTGTCCAGAGCAATGAGAATATGGGGATAAGGCTCGATCGCTGCAGCCTGGAGAGACTGGAAATGACATACTGTTAGTGCACCTTAGCAAAGAGAGATATTGACCACCATCAAAGGACACTGATACCTTCGTGTGTTTGGCTGTGGCCCAGAAAGACATTATTACAAAGTGGACCAGTTTTACCAATCCAAGCATGAAGGAAAACTTCTATCCTGTGGCATTAAGTGGGAGAAATGACAGTAAAGTTGACTGATGTGACCCCTGTGCTGAAAAAAATTGAGAGGGTGTTGAATTTATCCTTTCACAAGAGGTTCTTCATTTTCCAAACCTTAAGTCATAGTGTATAACAAACATTTAGATAACAGATATGAAACCCTAGAAACTCGGAGTCAAGGGAATATTAGTCCTGTCTTTTCATTCTTACCTGATATAGCCATTTGAAATAACTAATGGGAATTTTACTCAAAGAATTATGCAACTGTTAAAAAGAAATTCATTCTCTGCTTTCATCTCTCAAAGGGATCCAATTCATAACTCAGAGCTGCAATTAAAAATTCACATCTTGCATTTTCTGATTTGTCCTTATTCTCTGGCTGTTTCAGAGTCTCCCCACACATCACATGAACCCAAATCATATTCTCAAATTCTTAGGCCTAAATGACCTTTGATCTAGTCTGTGCCCATTCCCACGTCCCACGGCTCTTTACTATGCAGCACTCATGGGCAACTTCTCCCCACTTATCCCACCTCTTCCATCCTGTGACTCACTCTCTTAATTCTGTAACATTAAAATAGAAAAACAAGCCTCATAGACTTTCTCAGGATTGGATTTGAAAGAGACAAAAGAAGTTGGGGAACGGTCTCTAACAAATGTCATGCTGGTTACACAGGACTTCCTCAACAAATGACTAACACCTCCAGAAACATGTTGATTGGTGGGAAAGCTAGTACTTCCTAAGGCACTCTCTTCTATTCTTTGTTTTTGCCAAAATTATTAGAAAAAGCACTAACTTTTTTTTAGATATTAACCAAGTCTGAATGCTTTGATACTGGTAAGAATCAAAGAGTAGTGAGACTTTAGGCAAGAAGATAGAAAGAAAACAAATAATAAAATAATATATGTGATGGAACGTTGTTAGGGTTAAAGATGTCCAGTAAAGTCCAATTTATTCATCAGATTTATGTTACAAGATTCAATTTTTTGTCAGGTGTATTAAACACTCAGAATATTATATACCGTGCTCTATGTTGCCTGCCTTAGCTTCATATAACTTGTTTTCTGATTAAGCTATTATTTGTGTATGTAATCTGAAGAAAATCATTTTAGACATTTAAAATATTATAAGGAAATGTTTTCTAATTTTATTTTAATTGACAAATAATCATATATATTTATGGGAAAATATGACATTTTGATGCACATTTACATGGTGGAATGATTATATCAAACTAATGAACACATTTATCGACTCAAATATTTACCTTTTTGTGGCCAAACATTTAAAATCTACTTAGCAATTTTTAAGTACATAGTGTATAATATCTACATGTAACTTTGTACAATGTGATCAACATTTCTCTTTCCCTATCCACTCACTTCCCCAAGCCTCTGGTAAACACCATTCTACCCTCTACTTCTATGAATTCAACTTTTGTAGATTCTCCATGTAACTGAAATCCTGTAGTATTTTTGTCTTTCTGTGTCTGGCTTATTTCATTTAACATAATGTCTTCCAAATTCATTTATGTCATCACAAATCACATAATTTCCTTCTTTTAAAAAGCTGAATCTTATTGCATTGTGTATATGTACCACATTCTATTTACCTGTTTATCTTTTGATGGACACAGGTTGATTCTACATTTTGGCTATTGTGAATAATACTGTAATATACCCAGTTATGGAAATGCTAGATTATATCATAGTTCTACTTTATTTTTTTGAGGAATCTCCATACTATTTTTCATAATGGCTACACTAATTAAATTTCCCACCAGCAATGTACACGGGTTCCCTTCTCCATATCCTTGTCAACACTTGATATCTTTCATATTTTTTATAATAGCCATTCTAACAGGTATGAGGTGATATCTCATCATGCAAATGTCTCATTTATTTGCGTTTTCCTGATGATTAGTGATGTTGAGCATTTCTCTCTATACCTTTTGGCAATTTGTGTACCTTCTGTTGAGAAATGTCTATTCAGATGCTTTGCCCATTTTACAATTGGTTATTTTCTTACTATTAAGTTGTTTGGGCTCCTTATATAGTTTGGAGATTCATCCCTTATCATATGTATGGTTTGCAAATATTTTCTCTGAATGTGGATTGTTTCTTAGCTCTGTTGATTGTTTCCTTGGCTGAATAGAAACTTTTTAATTTGATGCCGTCCCATTTGTCTGTTTTTGTTTTTATGTCTTTGCTTTTAGGGTCATTTGCAAAACATCACTGCCCAAACCAGGGTCATAGAGCTTTTTCCCTATCTTTTCTTCTAGTAGTTTTACATTTTTAGATTTTACATTTACATCTCTAATCCATTTTGAGATAATTTTTTATATACGGTTTCAGATACAAATGGATACATGTGGATACCAGTTGTCTTAACAGCATTTATTGAAGAGAGCACCTTTTCCAAAGAGTTTTTTTTTTCTCTCTCCTGTTCCACTGGTCTATTTGTATGTTTTTGTGTCAGCACCATGCTGTTTTGATTACAATTACGTTGTAACATGTTTTAAAATCAGGGCTTGTGATTACTGTTCTTTTTGCTCAAGATTTGTTCTTTTTTTTGCTCAAGATTGTTTTAGCTATTGGGATTTTATTTTATGGTTCCCTATGAACTTTAGGGTTACTTTTTCTATTTCTGTGAGAAATGTCATTGAAATTTTGATGGAGATTCCTTTGAATCTGTAGATTACTTTAGTTAGTATGAACATTTTAATAATAGTGTTTTTTCCAATTCATAAGCACAAGATACCTTTTAATTTATTTATGTCTCTTGCAGTTTCTTTCACTAATGTTTTACAGTTTTCAGGGTACAGGTCATTTACCTCCTTTGTTAAATTTATTGCTAAGTATTTCATTTCTTGTAGCTACTGTAAGTAAGATTGTTTCTGTATTTTGGGGGGGTAGTTTAGCATTATTGTATAGAAGTGCTAATGATTTGTGCACATTTGTTTTGTATCCTAAAACTTTGCTTAACTAATTTATTAGTTCCAACACCTTCTTGGTGGAGTCTTCAGGGTGTTCTATATATGGGATCATATAGTTTGCAAATAGGGTCAGTTTAACTTCTTCCTTTCTGATTTGGATGCCTTTTATTTCTTTTTCTTGCCTAATTGCTCTGACCAGGACTTCCAGTGCTATGTTGAACAGAAGTGGTGAAAGTGATCATCCTGTATTGTATTCAATCTTAAAGAAAAAGTTTTCTACTTTTTATGATTGAGCATAATGTTAGCTATAGGCATTTCATGTATGACTTTTACTGTGTTGAGGTAATGCAAATTTTGCTGTTTTGATATATGTATACAATGTGGCATGAATAAATCAAGTTAATTAACATATCCATTACCTCAGTTACCTATGTTTTTTATGGTGAAACATTTTAAAATCAATATATTGTTTATTTTGAAATATATAATACATTATTATTTACTATGTCACCCTGCTAGACAGCAGATCTCAAAACCTATTGCTCCTATGTATCTGAAACTTTTTACCCACTGATCAACAAGTCTTCATTCCTTCAACCCCACTCCCATCCCCTAACCTTTGGTAACCATCATTCTACTCTCTACTTCTATGAGTTCAACTCTGTTAGATTCTGCATGTAAGTCAGGTTTTGTAATATTTGTCTTTCTGTGTATGGCTTATTTAACTTAGCATAATCTCCTCCAGATTCATGTATCCTATTTCAGTCATGGGATTTCCCCCTCTTTTAAGACTGATAGTATTCCATTGTGTATATACACCATATATTCTTTATTCATCCATTGATGGGCATTTAGAGTGAAGTGAATAGCACCATATCTTGGCTATTGTGAATAGTGCTGCAATTAAAATGAGAGGGCAGATATCCCTTCAACATAGTATATTTAGTTCCTTTGAATGTATACCCAGAAGCAGAACTACTGGGTCCTATAATAGCTCTATTTTTAGTTTTTTAAAGAATGTTCACACTGTTAAAATAGAAACCACTGTCTTTTTAAAACCTAAACCTTGGGAGTAACATGCTATCTCTTCAATTAGCAGCCTTTTATCTCAGCTTAAGAATGCCCTTTAGTAATTTAGTACCACATAGGGTGGTAAGGGCCAAAGCCTATACTCCATGGATATGTACGGACTTGGGCTTGCCTCCTGGTCTAGGGTATATTCAAACAGAGCACTGAGGCTTGGTGGAATCATCACTCTGCAGCTGGGGTTGGGTGAGACCAGATTCTTTCCTCTGTGGGTAATTGCTGACCTACCATTGCCTCCTGGCTTGGCAAAGACTTGAGGAGAGCACTAGGGCTTAGTTAGATCACCTCTCTACTGCTAGGTTTGGGCAAAACCAGATGCTGTGTCTGCAAATCACTGATCTCCAGTTACTTCTCAGCCTGGGGAAGATTTAATGCCAGCACCAGAGCTTTATTGGATCACTTCTTCATGACTAGGGTTGGATAGGGCCAGATGCTTCCTCTGTAGGTAATCACTCACCTAAAGTTGCCTCTTAACCTGGGGAAGACAATGAAATTACACAGGCTGTATGAGGAAAGCTGGGTAGAGATTTGAGTCTGGAAGACTCATAAACTGTGTTTACTGCAGCGTGATGCCCTTGGGTAGTTTCTCTGGTATGGTGCCTCCACTGCCTAGAATGCAGAACAAGCCGCGAGATTCCTGTGCTGGTCCCTATGAGCCCCATCCTCATTCTTTGTTTCTAACTGACTCCTGGTGGTCTAGCTTTACCAGTATTCCTAATGTGTCTTATGGGACGAGACGGTATTGAGCCTCCTGCAAAGGGTCCCACAATGATGGGGAAGCTAAATGTCAGCCTTCAACTCACATTTACTGCTGTAGAAACTGTGGCTCCAGGGTAATTCTCTATGGGTGACTCTTTTCCAGCTTGGGGGAGGAGGTTAGCACAGTCAAAGAGAACCATTTCTCTTACTGTTTGATCATGACCTTTCTTGGTTCTGTGCTCCAAGAAGTATTCTGAACCTCACTACTGAGTTCTGGGATATTCGGGATAGTATTCCTGCCGTTGGGTAGTTGCTGGCTGGATTTCTATGGTGTAGGGTGGGCTGCAAAGCCAGAGAACTCTTATTCCACCATTGTGCTGTCATCAGTTGGAATATCTTTATTCAAGCATCTGAGCTAAGAATATTCTTAAAATTTTTAGAAATTCCTTAAAAGGAAACTTTCCAAAAATAAACATTAAGGAACAAAGTTTATTATTTTAACATAGTTGTTAGAATATGTTAGAAATAATGAAAATCTGAGGCTGAGCCTCTCCACACATTGGGATACCACCTTGGTAGAAATTTTCTATGGAGAAAAAACTGTTGGAGAAGTTATAATTGATATGCTGTGGGGTCGATGGAATACAAGAGATGAAGTGCTCAGCAGCTGCCCACACTGTGCACCTTTTCCACCAAAGGGTTCCCCACTTTGTCTTGCTTGGTTGCTGGCTGCTCACCGTGAGGGTCATGCATTCTCTGCATATTGAACATTTTTTAGATCTTATTTTAGGAACGGTCTAGAATTGCACTGTGGTGGAGGCATAAAATGATTAGTGTCCCAAGCAAGCTCTAAATGGGTAACCTAACCCAGCAGAAGTGTTGGAAGGCTTTCCAGGCACTTGAGGGTAATCAGCAGAACTCAGGGTATTCCTCCAGTGGAACCCCAAAGTCATTCTTTGTTCTGCTAAAGATAACATATAATGGGGTCTCTCTCTTCTATAGACCCTGCCCATGAGAACGTAGACCTTTTCCTTCCATTCTTGTCATGTCCTCATCAGGACAGCACACACTAAGATAGCCATTTGAGATGCAAACAAGAATTTCAATATGTACATTCCAAACAACTTTAAGGTTTGAAATCCCATACCAGGCTATTCCATCCAAATTTCTCATTCTTGTACTCTTCCTCCAACCCCTCTGCTCATCAATTCTCAGCCCCTTTTTCTGATTCTTCCCTTCTTTCTGCTTTATAAAAACTGACTTATAGTACCCTGACCTCCTTGCCTTATACCACTTGTCAAACAAAAACAAATCCAGAGTTAGATAAGAAGAAACTCTACTTAAAATGACTATTGCAATAGGGAGAATGCTGTCATCTCAGAAATCTGCAAACAACTCAAAATTAAATAGAAAAAAAATGGCTTTTCTTCTATATGGTGGTGGGGAAGGTCAGCAGTAAAGGTAGGTTGAGAAGATGAGGCATAGTAAGCAGAATGCATGGCCTGGTTTGACTAGAAATGTCTTGCTGGGGTTAGACAATTCTTGAGATAAGCTGATAAGGGTGCATACTTGATTTGAGAGTAAGGTAAAGTTCAGTGTCCTCTGGGAAAGAGAGAAGCCTCCCTAAAGTTTGGTTAAGACCAAGCAAAGGGTAAGAAATGGGCAATTGTGAATGGTAGTTCTCAGCTTTGGCTCAACATTACGATCACCTGGGGCACTTAAAGAATCTGAATGTTCAGGCAACATCCCAAATCAATTACGACATAATATCTAGGGGATTAAGATCCTGGCATAATTATTTTTTAAAGTATCCTCGGTGACTCCAGGTTCACTACACTGTATTAGCTCTACATGAACTTCCTGAACAAGTTCACCAATCTGATGTCTTTAAGACCATACTGTGTATGATACTGACATCAAAGTCATTATCTTGAGCTGGACTTTCCTGCATTCCAGATCCATATATTCAAATGCCAAATAGATGTTAAACTTGGATTTTTCTGTATGCTTAATTTCAACATTTTCTAAACTGAACCCATTATTTAGCTTGAGTCCTCACCCTCTCTCTCCTGCTTAACAATAAAACCATTTACCCACTCCCTCAGCAAGTCTGAATCCTGAGAGTGTCCTTTAATGCCTCCCTCTCTAGCCTTTTCCACATATGGTTAGATACCAAATTCTTTCGATCCTGCCTCTTAGATACTGCTCTAATCCTGTTCTCTTTCTAGTCCCACCAACTCAGCCTTGGTTCAGGCTCCCATCTCTTATCTCCTGGACTATTGCAAAAGTGTCCTCATTCATCTCAGCGTGAACTCATTTCCACCATGCTCATCCTTCTTTCCTGCACCAGACTTATTTTTTTCTATCCAGTTTTCAACAAAAAAATACACACCATATATAAAAATAGGAGAGTATAAATCATACATTGGAAAAAAAGCAGGTAACAGAAATGGACCATGAGAGTGACCAGATGTCAAGTTTGCCAGAAAAAGTCTTCAAAATACCCATTATTAGCATTATAGCTTGTAAATATTTTCTACCATTCTGTAGTTTGTTTCTTCACTTTCTTGATTGTTTCCTTTGCTGTGTAGAAGCTCCTTAGCTTATGCAATCCCATTTGTCTATTTTTGCTTTGGTTGCCTATGTTTTTGAGGTCTTTCCCCCCAAAAATTCTTGCCCAAACCAATGCCCTGAAGCATTTGCCCACTGTTACCTCCTGGTAATTCCGTAGTTTCAGGCCTTAAACTTAGGTATTTAGTCCATTTTGAGTTGATTTTCATATATAGTGACAGATAAAGCTCTAGTTTCATTCTTCCACATATGGTTATCAGGCTTTCCTAGCACCATTTACTGAAGAGACTTTCCCTTCTCCAAAGTATGTTGTTTGTGCCTTGTTGAAAATCAAGTAGGCTATAAATGTGTGGATTTAATTCTAGGTCATCAATTCTGTTCCATTGGTCCATGTGTCTTTTTTTATGCCAGTACCATGTTGTTTTGGTTATTATAGCTTTGTAGCATAATTTGAAGTCAGGTATTATGATGCTTCTAGCTTTGTTCTTTTTTGCTCAGGATTGCATTGGCTATTTTTGTGATTCCTTACAGATTTTAAGATTGCTTGTGTCAGGCCTCTGAGCCCAAGCCAAGCCATCACATCCCCTGTAACTTGCACATATACTTGCCCAGATGGCCTAAAGTAACTGAAGAATCACAAAAGAAATGAAAATGCCCTGCTCTGCCTTAATCACCTGTTAACTGATGACATTCTACCACAGAAGAAGTGAAAATGGCTGGTCCTTGCCTTAAGTGATGACATTGCCTTGTGAAAGTCCTTTCCCTGGCTAATCCTGGCTCGAAGAGCTCCCCACTGAGCACCTTGTGACCCCACTCCTGCCCCCCAGAGAACAAACCCCCTTTGACTGTAATTTTCCTTTATCTACCCAAATCCTATAAAACAGCCCCACCCTTATCTCCCTTCGCTGACTCACTTTTTGGACTCAGCCTGCCTGCACCCAGGTGATTAAAAAGCTTTATTGCTCACACAAAGCCTGATTGGTGGTCTCTTCACAGGGACGCGCATGACAGCTTGTTCTATTTCTGTGAAGAATGTCATTGGAATTTTGATTGCATTGAATTTGCAGATCACTCTGTGTAGTACAGACATTGTAACAATAATTTTTACAATCCATGAGCATGTGATATTCCATTTTTGTATCCTCTTTGATTTCTTCATCAGTTTTTTTTACAGTTTTCATTGTAGGAATCTTTCACTTTTTGGTTAAATTTATTATTATGTATTTTATTTTCTTGTAACTATTTTAAATGAAATTTCTTGATTTCTTTTTCAAATTGTTTACTGTTGTCATATAGAATTACAATTTTTATATGTTGACTTGGTATTCTGCCACTTTAGTGAATTTGTTTATCAGTTCTAAGAGTTTTTTGGTGTAGTATTTATTTTCTTTTTTTCATATAAGATAATGTCTGAAAACGAGGATATTTTGACCTCTTCCTTTCCAATGTGGATGCCCTTGATTTCCTTCTCCGACTTAATTTATCTGGCTATGAATACAAGTACTATGTTGAATAAAAAGTGGGAAAGATCCCATTTGTCAATTTTGGCTTTTGTTGCCATTGCCTTTTGGTGTTTTAGACATGAAGTCCTTGCCCATGCCGTATTACCTGAATGCGTAACTACCTAGAATTTTCTTCTACGGTTTTTTATTGGTTTATAGCTACCTAACATTTTACAGTCTGCGAATCCATCTGAATTCATTTTCTGTATAAAGGAGTAAGGAAAGGATCCAGTTTCAGCTTTCTACATATTGCTAGGCCAGTGTGTTCGCCCAGCACGTGCTATTATAAGTGGAATCCTTCCCCCTATTTCTTGTTTTTGTTGAGTTTGTCGAAAGGATCAGATGTTGTAGGATGTGTGGGTAATTATTTCTGGAGGGCTCTGTTCTCGCTTCCATGGGGTCCTGATATTCTGTTTTAGTACCAGTACCATGCTGTTTTGGTTACTGTAGCCCCTTGGTAGTTATAGGTTTGAAGCTCAGATAGGATGTTCATGCCTCCAACTTTGTTTGTCTTCGGCAATGCAGGCCTCTTTTTTGGTCTCCATATGACACTTTAAGTAGCTTTTTTTCTAATTCTGTAGAAGACTTTCTATTGTATCTCTGTATGTGTGTGTTTTTTGTTTGCAATTCTATAAGATTACCTTGGGCGGTATGGGCATTTTCATGATATTGATTCTTCCTATCCATGAGAGGGAATGTTCTTCCATTTGTTTGTGTCCTCTTTTATCATCGAGTGAACTCCCATTCACAATTGCTTCAAAGAAAATAAAATATGTAGGAATCCAACTTATAAGCGATGTGAAGGACCTCTTCAAGAAGAACTACAAACCACTGTTCAAAAAGAGATTATATTTTTGATGCAAGCCTAGATAGTTGAAGGGATGGGGAAAAGGTTGTTCTTTCTACCTGAAAAGGTCTTTCAGTTACATTCCCACCCAGACTTTTTTGTGTACATGGAGAACACTTGGACAACCACATGTGTCTTTCAGGAATAATAAAAACAGGATTTAAAGACCTCATTATTGAGGGGTAATACACTGACATCAAGAGTATGTTCTAACCTTCCAAAACCTTCACAGTGCTTCTTAAACGTTTTATTTTAATGCCCTTAAAGGTGACGAGGCCCTGTTGCCCATGACCCCACATAGCCCTGTTGCCTCACACATGGCCTGCCTGGGCATTTGCATTGTGTGCTGACAGCCTTGGAAGCTTTTCAGTTTAAGATCCCTCCCATTGTGCACAGTAATTTAGTCCCCGTGACTATACTTATTACTCACAGAGAAATTAAAAAACAAATGAACAAACTAAAACAAAAGAAACAGTTATTACAGGCATCTACATGTGACCCTTTTATCATATTGGAGGACCACAAGTTCAGGCATGCAGAATCAGTAGGTTAAACAGAAAGAAGCAAAAGAACAGCAGCCAGTATTCCAGTTTGCAAATTAGACACAGCCTTGGCATCATGAAGAAGTAAATAATAGTAAAGAGGTATCAAACAACAGGACCATAAGTGTAATTTATCATAAAAAAATGGAACCAGTCTGCTATCACCAGTGGCAGGACTTTCTCATGCAGCCCTGAACGAGCAAAACAACAAAGAACAAATCTAAAAAATCAGAAGTAGACATTTCTTACACTGGCAAGAAAATAATTTTCTTGGTTTTGCCAGGAGAAAAAATGAATAATATTCAAGCACTTCATTACATCTGGCAGTTCAGGGACAGTGAACAGACTGTACTGAGAACATGCTTCTCCCGCGGCCAGTCACACTCCTGTTTTGTTCCTCACATTAATCTCAATTCATCTTAATCACTTTAAAGTGGGAGAGAGTGGATGATATCATCAGTAGATATTTTTGGAGGGAGGGTCATAAATGAAGTTTTAAGTATACCTAAGGAAAATGATACTGTTTTCACAACCAGTACCTGTCTATTTTAATGTTTATACTTGACCTCCAGTAAGAAACAGTTGCTCATAATTTGGGTAAAGTCAAGGACCAGCTCCCATCTCAACACCAGGTTAAAAAAAAAAAGAAAACCATGGTCAGACTCCCATTTCCAGCAGGACACTAGACCAGACATTTTTAACAACCATTCCACCAGAAGCAGTTTTAAGGGCTGGATTAAAACGTTATTTAAAAATAAATTTAAAAGCAATTTCTGAGCAGAAAAGAAAATAGGAAATGTTCACCAGTGGAAAACAAAGTGAAAGCAAGAGTCAAGGACAGTCAGTGAGCACTGATGGCCTGAGCCAAACTCTGGGAACCTTGAGTTTCTGTTACTGTCCTGGCTGAGGAATGAGGGGAGCAGAAGATAAGCCTAGAGCACATCCAAGGTGCAGATAGTAATAGAAAACCCTCTCATAAGGCTGGATTTCCAAATGGTACATCTCTGGTGTAGGAGCAAATTAGAAATACGCTCCTGAGAAGAGTAGAGCAGTGAGACTAATCTTCCTCTACTTTGGCAGAGAAAAGGAAATTAATTTTGTAGAGAGGCTGTGCACAGTGGCTTACACCTGGAATCCCAGTAAGCCAAGAAGGGAGAATCCAAGGGGTGAGGATCTCAGGAACCCAAGAGTTTCAGACCAGACTGAGCAATATAGTGAAACCCTATCTCTACAAAAAACTAAAAAATGTAGCTGAGTATGGTGGTGCACACCTGTGGTCCCAGCTACTTGTGAGGCTGAGGCAGAAGGATTGCTTGAGCCCAGGAGGTAGAGGTTGCAGTGAGCCACAATCATACCATTGCACCTCAGCTTGAGCTACAGAGCAAGACCTTGCCTAAAAAAGAAAAGAAAATGTGCAGATAATTCTAATCCCTTTTCATAAGTTTGTTTCCTGAGTTCATGTACCCTCTATCGTCCAGAAAAACTACAACCCGAGAACTCCCTTGGCACCCCACAGTCACATGTCACGACGTAAATATAAACACTCTCTGGAGTAATGTACTTTGAACTCAGGACTTTGTCTGTTTGTAAAGTTCCAAGGAAAATGAGCACACAAGAAACAGACACTATGCCCACATGCACACACATAATATACATGAGGGAAATTTCACCTTGAGGGAGGGCCAATAGAAATCATGATGAGTAGAACTGGACCTCTCGAGTCTAGTATTAGAATTACCAGACTCAAAAAAGAGAATGTCTGACATCTTAAAAAATAGAGATTGAAACAGCAGTAAGAAACAAAGGCCATAAAATGAAAAATAAGATTTGAGAAAATAGAAATTCTCAAACACATAAAATAATATTTGAAACAAATACTTGAGGTATGAGTCAAACAGATTTAACTTGCTAACAAAAGAATTGATACTCAGGAAAACTATTTCAAATAATTTCCAGAATACAGCAGGAAGACAGAATTTTTTGAAAGGCCAACATACCTTGGTCATTTAAGGAGGTATGATGCAACAAATTTCTAATTGAAGTTTCATTAGTAAACAAAGATAGAATAAAGGAGAAGCAATATTTGAAGTGATAGTGGCAGAAAAATCTCTGGAATTTGTAAAGCATCTACCATTGTCAAATCTGAGAAACTCACTGATTCTCAAATAGAATGAATAAAAGAAATCCATATGTAGGCATGACATAATGAACTTCAGAGGCAAAAGTATAAAATCTGAAAAGTATACTTAAGATAATCTAAAACAAGAGACAATTAGATTGAGAGATGATATCTTCACAGAAACACTTGAATCTAGAAGTTGAGCCATATCTATAACTTCCTGAAATAAAAATAAAATGTCATTATGAAAACATCCATACTTCCCAAAGCAATCTACAGATTCAGTGCAGTCCCATTACAATTTCAATATTATTTTTAGCAGAAATAGGGAAAACATCAGACATTCATATGGAAACGCAAAAGTCCGCAAATAGTCAAAACAATCTTGAACAGAAAGAACAAAGCTGCAGGCAGCATACTCCTCATTTTCAAAATATAAAGCAACTGAGATCATATCAGCATGGTCCTAGCATAGACACAAGAGATGTCTACCAATACAGCAGGATAGAAAGCCTAGAAATCACCTCACAGATCTGTGGTCAATTGATTTTTGGCAAAGTTTCAAAGAGCACACCATAGAGAAAGAACAGTCTGTTCAATAAATTATGCTGGGAAAGCTGGTTATATACACATGCAAAAAAATTTTTTTGATCCTTATCTCACACCATACACAAAAATGGATTAAAGACTTAAATATAAGACCTGAAACTGGCTGAGATGACTCACACCTGTAATCCCAGCACTTCGGGAGGCCGAGGTGGGCGGATCGCCTGAGGTCAGGAGTTTGAAACCAGCCTGGCCAACATGGTAAAACCCAGTCTCTACTAAAAAAAAAATACAAAGTGGGTGCCTATAATCCCAGCTACTCAGGAGGCTGAGGCAAGATAATTGCTTGGACCGGGAGGCAGAGGTTGCAGTGAGCCGAGATCACGCCACTGCACTCTTGCCTGGGCGACAGGGAGACTCTGTCTCAAAAAAAAAAAAAAAGCAAAGATCTGAAACTGTAAAACTAGTAGAAGAAAATAGTGGGAAAGCTCCACAGTATTGGTCTGGGCAACATGTTTTTAAAATAAACCTCAAAAGCACAGGTAACAAAAGCAAAAATACACAAATGAGATGGCATCAAACTAAAAATCTTCTGCACTGCAAAAGAAACAAAGTAAAGAGACAGTTTATAGAATGAGAGAAAATGTTTGTAAACCATACACTTGATAAGGGAATAATATCCAAAATATTGGAGGTACTCGAAAAGCTCAATAGCAAAGCAACAAATAACCCAATTTAAAAATGGGCTATCATCTCAGCTACTTGGGAGGCTGAGGCAGGAGAATCACTTGAACCTGGGAGGCAGAGGTTGCAATGAGCCTAGATCACACCACTGCACTCCAGCCTCGGTGATACAGCAAGATTCCATCTCAAAAAAAGAAAAAAGAAAAAAAAGGAGGGGGCAGTTCTTGAACAGACATCTCTCAAAAGAAGACATACAAATAGCCAACTGATGCACTTTAAAATGTTCAGTGTTCAGAAATGCAAATTAAATCACAGCTATCATCTCATACCTGTTAAAATGGCTTTTATCAAAAATATGAGAGGTAAGTGTTGGCAACGATGTGGAGAAAAAAGAGCTCTTGTACATTTTTGGTGGGAATGTGCAACCATTATGGAGAGTGGTATGGAAGTCCCTAAAAAAAAGTAAACTTTGAACTTGATCCAGCAATCCCAGTTCTGGGTACATACCCAAAGGAATTGAAATCAGTATGTCAAAAGAAATACATGTGCTCCCATGATCATTGCAGTATTATTCACAAAAGAATGGATTTTTTAAACGTGGTATCTGTACACAATGAAATACTATTCGGTCTTAAAAAAGAAGGAAATTCTGTCATGTGATAACATGGATGAACCTGGAGGACAGTCGGGTAAATGAAATAAGCCAAGCACCAAAAGACAAAAATCACCTGACCTCACTTATATGTGGAATCTAACAAAGTTGAACTCTAAAAAGTAGAGAGTAGAGTGGTGGTTACCAGAGCAATGGGAAGGGAGGAGTTGGGGGTGTTGGTCAAAGGGTACAAAATTTCAGATAGAATACGTTTTGATATCTTTTGCACAGCAGGATGACTATAATCAACAATAATCCATTGTACCTTACAAATTAAGACATTAAATTTCGTATGTCTATAATAAAAATAATAGGCAAAGGATATGTTAATTAGCTTGATTTAATCATTTCACATTGTATACCTATATCAAAATATCACATACTCCATAAATATACACAATTATGATTTGTCACCTAAAACTATTAAAGTCATAAAAATCGATAAAACAGAATTGCATTTTTTTTAAAAAGCAGAGTCAGGCTAGGAGTCAAACTTTAATACTCAGTCCAGTGGCTTTTTTTTTTTATAAAAGTGAGAGTGAAATGAAGACATTTGTTTCACACACAAAAACAGAGATTGTGTGTACCCAACAGATTATCACTAAAAAAAATTTAGAGGACATATTTCTGGCAACATAAAAATGATTCCAGATAACAAAGTAAAGATTTGCTGTAATCCCAGCACTTTGGGAGGCCGAGACGGGTGGATCACGAGGTCAGGAGATCGAGACCATCCTGGCTAACACAGTGAAACCCCGTCTCTACTAAAAAAATACAAAAACTTAGCCGGGCGTGTGGCGGGCGCCTGTAGTCCCAGCTACTCGGGAGGCTGAGGCGAGAGAATGGCGTAAACCCAGGAGGCGGAGCTTGCAGTGAGCTGAGATCCGGCCTCTGCACTCCAGCCTGGGAGACAGAGCGAGACTCCGTCTCAAAAAAAAAAAAAAAAAAAAAAAAAAAAAAATTTTTTT
>NW_016804209.1:2884501-2894501 GCF_001698545.2 Rhinopithecus bieti | reverse complement strand
CCAAGGCAGGGAGATCACCTGAGGCCAGGAGTTTGAGACTAGCCTGGCCAACATGGTGAAACCCTGTCTCTACTAAAAATTAACTGGGTGTGGTGGCAGGCACCTGTAATCCCAGCTACTTCAGAGGCTGAAACAAGATAATCGCTTGAACCTGGGAGGCGGAGGTTACAGTGAGCCAAGATCACGCCACTGCACTCCAACCGGGGTGACAGATTGAGACTCCATCTCAAAAATTTAAAAAAGAACATATATGATTGTGTCTAAATCAACAAATAAAAATATATAACCCAATAAAAACAGTAAAAAAAACTTGAGTCAGCATCTCACAAATGAAATAGCAGTGTTCATAAATATATGGAAAGATATTCCATCAGTTCAATACTCATTAAAATGCAAATTCAAGTAAAAAACATACCATGTTAATAACACCAGACGAATAGCCATACTTTTTACTTCTGTAAATTAATGTTTTAACATCCATTTAAAAGCCTATTAGCTACCTCTAAGCAAATTATGATTTACCCACACAAATTTAGAGCCCTTAGATGGCTTTAAACTGTATATGTCACAGTGAAATCGATGTCACAGGCAGACCACTTTCCAACATAGTCAATCTTAAATCTACTTGCCCTGCGTCATCCTACCTTTTCCAGAGAAATCACAGTTAAGCTATGTGCTGTGTTCTCTCCAGGAAAATACGAATATAATAAAACCTTAAAACATTTCCTGTGTCCGTCTTGATATGCATTGGGTCTTATCATACCTCACTCAACGTAATATGAAATGAAATGGTGAAAAAAATCTGAGAAATTGGAGGAGAGGGACCATTGTACAGAGTTGGTGGAGAGTATGGATGTGTGCAACTACTTTGGAAAATAATTGGACAATAGTTAGTAATGCCAGAGATGTGCACCCCTTTAACCCAGCAGTTCCAATCATAAATGGAAAGTTGAAACATACCGCAGTGGTATTTCTCTATTTTTTAAACTTTTTATTTTATGGCTATGCTTTATACACATGCAATCATATGATATGTCTTGTATCTATTCAAAATGTAATAAAACAGTCACTTCTGGAAATTACATTCTGAAAATTATGACCTCTTCCCTCACATAACAGATTAAACCAGGAAAAATCAAGAAAATTGTATTTAATGTTAGAAGAGCCCTGTATGCTTTCAGCTTTATTTGATATTTTTTACCTATTGGCTTTAGTAAAATCAGTCACTGTGGCCAATTTTTCCTATGAAAATGAAAGACTTGTACCACCCTAGACATTGTAATTTAGTGGCAATGTGAGTCATTCTTGTTTTTAAATTGACAAGTGAAAAATGCATATATGGTATTTATGGTGTACAACATGTTTTGTTATGTGTATACATTGTGGAATGACTAAAGCTATTTAACATATACATTACCTTACATTCCAGATTTTTGTGGTGAGAGCAGTTACGATCTTGTTTCTTAGCAATTTTCAAGTGTCGAATTTATTATCATTAACTGTGGTCACCCTGATACACAATAAATCTCTTGAATTTATTTCTCCTGTTTAATTGAAATTCTATGTGCTTTAACCAACATCTCCCCATTCCCTAAAGTCTCTGGTAATCACCATTTTACTCTGTTTCTGAGAGTTCAATCTTTTTAGGCTCCACATATAAGTATCCACATATAAATAGCCACAGGCAGGGATTGACATGGCCATTAAATCACATCATGTATGTTTAGTTTTAAATAATCCTCCTGGCAGCAATTCATACCCATATTACTGCCAGTGTGAGTAGGTGTGGCTAATTACTTTGTCAAACATTAAGATAGGGTGGAGGATAGAACTGATGAGGTCACTGTGTTCATGGATATTAAACAAGTATTTACAAATAATTAATGAAATGATTCAAGGAGGGCCAAGTACCATGAAAAAGTAGAGAAAGTAATAAGAAAGGCTTCTAATGCAGTGGGAGGAAGGTAGCAATCAGCTCAGGCATGATGTCCAGGCAGAAAGATCAGCCTTGTGAGGCTTTGGGGGCAGAGGAGAATGCTGCTGTAATTCAGGAAAGCATTTCTATGCAAGCCATTAAAGACGTTTTTTATTTTTTTCTTTAGGCACCTCAATTTTTGAATTGTCACTTATTTTTTATAAATCCAATATCTGTGACTTACATGGATTCTTCCCATATGCTTTAAAACAGGGATCCCCAACCTAACCCCTGGACCACTACTGGTCATGGCCTGTTGGGAACCTTTTAGGTCTGGGCTGCACAGCAGGAGGTGAACTTCAGGGGAGTGAGACTGACCCCCTGAGCTCCGCCTCCTGTCAGATCAGCACCAGCAATTCTCATAGGAGCATGAACCTTACTGTGAACTGCACATGCAAGGGATCTAGTTTATGAGAATCTAATGCCTGATGATCTGAGATGGAACAGTTTCACCCCAAAACCATCCCCCCTCACCCTGCCCCACCTACCCTAACCCCGTCCAGGGAAAACTTGTCTTCTATGAAACTGGTCCCTACTGTGAAAAAGGTGGGGACTGCTGCTTTAAAATACTTCCTTGAAACTAATACAATAACAAGACAAACATAACAAGTCAAGCTTATGATCGTGTCAACAGATATAGAAAAAGCATTTAATAAAATTCAACACCCATTCATGATTTTTTAAAAAAATTTCCGGAAACCTGGAATACAAAGGAATGTTCTCAACATGGTAAAAGGCATCTATGAAAAATCTGTGGCTAATGTTACACCCAATGATGAAAGCCTGAATTCGTTTCCCCTAAGATCAGAAATAAGGGAAGGGTGTCCACTTTCCCCACTTATATGCAGCATTGTAGTGGAGTGTCTAGACAGTGCAGTATGGTAAGGAAAGTAAATAAGAGACATGCATCTGGAAAGGAAAAAGTAACTCTTCACAGACAAAATAGTCATCTTTATAAAAAATTCTGAAGAACATGTAATCTAATAAGTTCATTTATGAAGGTCACAAGATACAAGGTGAATATAAAAAATTAATTTTATTTCTATACACTAGCAACAAACAATTGGACACTGAAACTAGATAATACAACTTGCAGCATGAGAAGATGAACAAAATATATTAAAGCATACAGTAAGAACTACAAACCGTCGCTGGGAGGAAGGGAGAACTAAAGACATGGTGAGATACACTGTGTTTGAAGACTGGAAGACTCAGTATTGTTCAGACACCATTTTCTTCAAATGTACCTCTAGATTCAATACAGTCTCAAAACCTAGTGGATATTTTTGTAGAAAATTGGAAATAGGTTCTAAAACTTACGCAAAAATGCAAAGAACCTTGAATAGCCAAAATAATTGAGAAAAATAACAAATTTATCGGTTTCACATTACCATATTTCAAGTGTTACTGTAAACCTACAGGAATCAATACAGTGTAGTAGTGGCATATGTATAGACAAATGGATCAATAAAACAAATAGGAACAAACATGCCCACAAATATGCCCACTGTTTTCTTTGTAAAATGCCAGTGTAATTCAACAGAGAATAGACATCCTTCTCAACAAAGGGTGCTGGAAAAATTATCTGACTGGGTGCAGTGACTCATGCCTGCAATCCTAGCATTTTGGGAGGCTGAGGCAGGCAGATCACTTGAGGTCAGGAGTTCAAAACCAGCCTGGCCAACATGGTGAAACCCCATCTCTACTAAAAATACAAAAATATATATATATATATATAGCTGGGCATGGTGGCAGACACCTGTAATCCCAGCTACTTGGGAGGCTGAGGCAGGAGAATCACTTGAACCCGGGAGGCAGAGGTTGTAGTGAGCCAAGATCGCACTGCTGCACTTCAGCCTGGGTGACATAGTGAGACTCCATCTCAAAAAAATAAATTAAATATAAATAAGTAGCCAATCAACCAACCAACCTTTTTTCTTATACTCTATCCTCAAACTGTACGCAAAATTTAAGTCAAAACATTGTATAGACCTAAGTATAAGAGCCAACCCATAAACTTCCAGAAAAAAACAATAGAATAAATTGGATAGATGTATGACTATATTGATAGATATAAGATTCAAAAGGTAGAAGCCATAAATAAATTGATAGACTAAATCAAATATTTTAATGTAAGTATCTGTTGAACATTAGAGTGAGAGAAACTGAATGTACAAACAGAAAATGTCCAGATCATTTATAAAAATAGAACTTTGACTCACAGCCTATACCAGCCTGCCCAGGTAACCAACTACTTATTGACAGTAAAAAAAAAAGGAACCAACCCAAATGCCCATCAAGAATAGACTGAATAAAGAAAATGTGGTACATGTACACCGTGGAATACTATGCAGCCATAAAAAGGAATAAGATCATGTCCTTTGCGGGGACGTGGATGAAGTTGAGAGCCATTATCCTCAGCAAACTAACACAGGAACGGAAAACCAAATACCATATGTTCTCACTCACACATGGGAATTGAACAAGGAGAACACATGGATACAAGGAGGGGAACATCACACACCAGAGTCTGTCAAGGGGTAGGGGGCGAGGAGAGGGAGAGCATCAGGACAAATGACTAATGCATGCAGGGCTTAAAACTTAGATGACAGGTAGATAGGGGCAGCAAACCACCATGGCACTCATATACCTATGACACAAACCTGCATGTTCTGCACATGTATCCCAGAACTTAAAATTAAAAAAAAAAAAAAAAAAGTACAAAGAAGCTAATTTTACAAGTTGTAAAAAAGGAAAACCAAAACAAAACAAAGCCAGAAGCCAGGCTGCTCTAAGTTAGGCTTACAGAAGACTGAATTACTATCTCTAGTGACAATCGAGAATGCCAAACTAATAACTAATAATATATTCTGTAACATTTGGCTCAGAATGGCCAGGACTTGATTCATAACTGACAATCTCCCTAATTTTTGTCCCCACTTCCAACTTTGGACCAATAGAGAAAGCCAAACATAACGAATTGCATAGGACACCCCATTTCTACTTATCCCCCCTGCGGCTTTCCCATGCCAACGTAAACAAAAAACAAAAACAGAAAGGAATAAAAGAAAAATGCTGAACATTGCTAATCATCAAGGAAATGCAAATCAAAACCACAATGAGTTATCTCACGCCAGTTAAAATGGCTATTAATAAAAATAAAGAAAAAATAAGAAATGCTGATATGGCTGTGGAGAAAGGGAAATGCTAGTACACTGTGGTGGGAATGTAGATTAGTAGATCCACTTTGGAAAATAGTATGGAGGTTCCTTCAAAAACCAAGAAAAGGACTATGATATGCTCCAGTAATCCTACTTCTGGGTATATATCTAGAAGAAAGGAAATCAATTACTGAAGCGGTATGTGTACTCTCATGTTTACTGTAGCACTGTTCACAATAGCCAAGATATTGCTTTTAATAAAAAGAAAGTAATTAAAACACACTCTCAGAGAAAACCACTTATACCACCTTTTATTTATCCATTCATCCATGGATGGACACTTAGGTTGAAGCAATATCTTTGTTTTTTAATAGAGTTTCGCTCTGTTACCCCGGCTGAAGTGCAGTGGCATGATCATAGCTCATTGCAACCTCAAACTCCTAGGCTCAAGTGATCCTGCCACCTCAGCATCCTGAGTAGTTTGACTATGGGCATGTGCCAAGATGCCTGGCTAATTCTGTAATTTTTTTACTTTTTATTTTTTGATTTTTTTTAAGTAGAGATGCAGATCTCGCTAGGTTGCCCGGGCCAGTCTTGAACTCCTGGCCTCAAGTGATCCTCTCACCTTGGCCCTCGAAAGCATTGGGATTACAGGAGTGAGCCACCATGTTTGGACAAGCATTTTTTTTATATACCTGTGGGACATTCGTAAATCTTCTTCCAAGAAATGTCTGTTCAGGTCATTTGCTCATTTTTAAAATAAGATCATTTGTACATTTGTTTGCTATTGAGTTGTTTGAGCTCCTTATATATTTTGGCTATTAATCTCTTGTCAAATGTATAGTTGACAAATATTTTCTCCTATCCTGTGGGGTGTCTCTTCAGTTTGTTGCTTGTTTCCCTTGATTTGCAGAAGCCATTTAGTGTGATATAATCCCATTTGTTATTTTGCTTTGATTTCCTGTATTTTGAATTTACCCAAAAAAATCTTTGCACAGACCAGTGTACTAAAGCATTTCTCCTATAGTTTTTTCTAGTAGCTTCATGGTGTCAGTTCTTATACTTAAGTCTTTAATGCATTTTAATTTTGTAATTAAAATTAAATCAAAAAATTAAATTACTCTGGGTTCTTTCCTCAGCATAAAAATGTAGAGATTTTCCCAGCACCATTTATTGAAGAGACTGTTCTTTCTCCAATGTATGTTCTTAATGCCTTTGTCAAAAATAAATTGGCTGTAAATGCCTAGGGTTATTTCTGGATTCTGGATTCTATTCCATTGGTCTATGTGTCTGTTTTAATGCCAGTACCATGCTATTACGGTTATTAAAGCTTTATAATACATTTTGAAGTGAGATAGTGTGATGCCTCTAGGTTTGTTCTTTTTGCTCCAAACTGCTTTTGCTGTTCAGGGTCTTTAGTAGCTCTATACAAATTTTAGAATCTATTTCTATTTCTCTGAAGAATGCCATTAGAATTTTGATAGGGATTGCATTTAACCTGCAGATCACTTTGGATGATGTATACATTTTTCCATTACATTAACAACATTAATTTTTCCAATCAATGAGCATGGATATCTTTTGATTTGCTGTGTCCTGTTCAATGTATTTCATCAATATTTTGTAGTTTTCAGTGAGAGATGTTCCATTTTAAGTTAAATTTGTGACTAGGTTTTGTTTTGTGTAACTGTTATAAATGGAATAGCTTCCTTGATTTCTTTTTCAGGTTGTTTGCTATTTGCATCTAGAAATGCTAATAATTTTTGTATGTTTATTTTATATCCTGCAACTTTAGTGAATTCATTTATCAGTTCAAACCATTTTTTGCTAGAGTGTTTGACTTTTTCTAAATATAAGATCACGTCATTTGTAAAGAAGGATAATTTGAATTCTTTACAATTTGGATGCTCTTTATTTCTTTCTCTTGTGTAACTGCTCTAAAGCTTCCAGCATTGCATTGAATAAAATTGCTGAAAATGGGCATACTTACCTTTTTTCTAAACGTAGAGGAAAGGTTTTCAATTTTTCCCTGTTCAGTATGATGTTAGCTCTGTATTTGTGTTATATATATATATGTATATTCTTTATTGTTTTAAGCTTTGTTCCTTCCATACCCAATTTGCTGAGAATTTTTATTACTAAGGAATGTTGAATTTTATGAGATGGTTTCCCAGCATCTATTGAAATAATCATATGATTTCTCTTGATTATGTTCATGTGATGTATCACCTTTATTGATTTGCATATATTAACCCATATTTGCATCTCTAGGAGGAATTCCGCTTGATTGTGGTGATGATGTTTTACATGTGTTGTTGAATTCAGTTTTGCTAGTATCTTGTAGATAATTTTTTTCATCTGTGTTCATCGGGAATATTGGCATGTAGTTTTCTTTTTTCTCTGTGTCCTTTTCTGGTTTTGGTTTCAGGGTAATACTGACGCATAGAATTAATTTAGATTTCATTCTCTTCATTTTTTCTGAAGAGTTAGAGTAAAACTGGCATTAGTTCTTCTTTAAATGTTTGGTAGATTTAGCATGAAACCATCAAGCCCTGGGCTTTTCTTTGATGGGGAATTTTTTATTACTGCTTGATCTCATAACTCATTATTAATCTCTTGAGGTCTTCTGTTTCTTCATGATTCAATTTGGTAGGTTGTAAGTGTCCAGGGATTTATCCATTTCTTCTAGGTTTTGAAATTTTTTGGCATATACTTGTTCGTAATAGTTTACAATAACGTACTGTATTTCTGTGGCATCAGTTGTGATTTTTTTTATCCATATGAAGATTTGTTGATTTTGTTTATCTTTTCAAAAATCCAACTTTTCATTTAGTGGATCATTTGTACTGTTGTTTTTTTTTTCCTGCTCTAATATTTATTATTCCTTTCCTTCTATTTTTGGTTTAGTTTATTCTTGTTTTCCTAGTTTCTTAAACTACATTATTAAGCTGTTTATAGGAAACTTTTCTACCTTTTTGATAGGCATGTATTACTATAAACTTTGTCTTAATACTGCTTTTGCCATATTAAGAATCTCACAGGTTTTGATATGATGTGCTTCCATTTTCATTTGCGTCACAAAATGTTTAATTTTCATTCTTAATTTATTCATTGACCTATTGGTTGTTTAGGAGCATGCTGTTTAATTTTTATGTATTCGTATGCTTTCCGAAATCTCTCTTGTTATTGATTCCCAGTTTTATTTCATGGTGGTTAGAAAGGATACTTGACATGAGTTCAACTTCAAAAATTTGTTGACATCATTGTGTGGCCTAACATATAGTATATCCTGGACAGTGTTCCGTGTACTAGTGAAAAGATTGTATATTTTGTAGCAGTTGGATAAAGTGTTTTACAAATCTCAGTTATGTCCTTTTGGTCTAGAATGCTGTTTAACTCCTTTGTTTCTTTGTTGATTTTCTGTCTGGATGAGTTGTCCATTGTAGAAAGTGGGTTGTTAAAGTTCCCTAATATTATTTATTGCTGTCTACTTCTCCCTTTAGATTTATTAATGTTTATGTACTTGGCTACTCCAGTGTTGGGTGCATATATATTTATTATTGTTATATCATCTTGCCATCTTGCTGAATTGATCCCTTTATCATTTCATAATAACCTTTTTGCCTCATTTTACAATTTTGACTGAAAGTCTGTTTTATCTGATATAAATATAGCTATTCCTGCTCATTTTTGGTTTCCATTTGCATTGAGTGTCTTTTTCCATTTCTTTACTTTCAGTTTACATGTGCCTTTATAGGTTGCATGAGTTTCTTGTAGACAGCATATAATTGAGTATTTTTAAAAAATCTATTCAGCTATTCTACATCTTTTAATTTTTTTATTTACATGCATTGTTATTATTGCTAGATAAAGACATACTTGTGCCATTTTGTTATTTGTTTTTTTGGCTGTTTTATTTATTTACTTACCTATTTATTTAAAACAGTGTCTCACTCTCTTGCCCAGTCTGGAGTGCAGTGGAACAATCTCAGCTCACTGCAACCTCTGCCTCCCAGGTAATTCTCGGGCCTAAGCCTCCCAAGTAGCTGGGATTATAGGAATGTGCCACTACACCCTGCTGATTTTTGTATGTATAGTAGAGATGGGGTTTTGCCATGGTGCCCAGGCTGGTCTTGAAGTCCTGGGCTCAAGTGATCTGCCCACCTTGGCCTCCCAAAGTGCTGGGATTACAGGCATGAGCTACCACGCTTAGTTTTTTGTTTTTATTTTATTTTATTTTATTTTGACAAAGTCTCTGTCTGTCAACAAGTTTGGAATGCATTGGTGTGATCATAGCTAATTGAATCTTTTAACTCCTGGACTCAAGTGATGCTCCTGCTTCAACCTCCTGAGTATTTGGGACTGTCGGTACATGCCATCATGCCAAGCTTTGATTGTTTTTAATTCTGTTCTTCCTTCCTTCCCATCTTCCTTTGTGGTTAAGTGATATTCTCTGAGAGTGTGTTTTAATTACTTTCTTTTTATTTTTAGTATGTCTATAACAACCTTTCATTTTGTAGTTACTATGAGGCTTACAAAAAATCTTAGAGCTGTAACAAATTACTTTAAACTGATGGAAACTTAACATTCAACACAAAGAAAGGAAACCAATAAAAAAAGTTTAAAACTCTGCACTTGGCCGGGCGCGGTGGCTCAAGCCTGTAATCCCAGCACTTCGGGAGGCCAAGACGGGCGGATCACGAGGTCAGGAGATCGAGACCATCCTGGCTTACACGGTGAAACCCCATCTCTACTAAAAATACAAAAAAAATTAGCCGGGCGAGGTGGTGAGCGCCTGTAGTCCCAGCTACTCGGGAGGCTGAGGCAGGAGAATGGCGTGAACCCAGGAGGCGGAGGTTGCAGT
>NW_016804209.1:2827421-2884458 GCF_001698545.2 Rhinopithecus bieti | reverse complement strand
AAAAAAAAAAAAAAAAAAACTCTGCACTTTTACTCCATGCCTCCCATATTTGTACTTTTTGTTGACACAATTTACATCATTTTATATTGCCCATCTCCTAACAAATTGTTGTCATTGTTTTTGGTACCTTTGTCTTTTAGTCTTCATACTAAAGATACTGTGGTTTACACACCACAATTGCACTCTTAGAGTATTATAAATCTGTCTGTGTACTTACTCTCACCCGTGAGTTTTATACCCTCACATATTTTCTTGTTGCATGTTAGTGTCCTTTCCTTTCAGATGAAGAAATCCCTTTAGCATTTCTTGTAAGACAAGTCTGGTGGTGATGACTTCTTTAGCTTTTGTTTGTCTTTGGGTTTTATCTCCCCTTCATGTTTGAAGAATAGATTTGAAGAATACAATTGAAAATAGTATTTTCAATTCACAGTTATTTTCCTTATGCCCCAACTTTTACACTTTTACAGCTTCCACATGAAGGACAGCATCCTAAGCCTCCTGGCACTAACAGTAAAAGAGACTAGGCATATGTGTTTCTCTAGGTCACAGAACAAAGATGGGGTTTCCATAGAGTATGCTTTCTGGGTGTAGTGCACAAAAAAAAGGCTGAAATGCACAGCCCCGATTTTTTTCTCCAGAGGGGGTTTATTGCACTTTTTTTTGTTTTGTTTTTTTGTTTTTTTGTTTTTGACAGAGTCTTGCTCTTGTCGCTTAGGCTGGAGTGCAATGGTGTGATCTTGGCTCACAGCAACCTCCCCCTCCAGGGTTCAAGCAATTTTCCTGCCTCAGCCTCCTGAGTAGCTGGGATTACAGGCACCCACCACCACACATGGCTAATTTTTGTATTTTTAATAGAGACGGGCTTCACCATGTTAACCAGGCTGGTCCCGAACTCCTGACCTCAGGTGATCCACCCGCCTCGGCCTCCCAAAGTGCTGGGATTACAGGCATGAGTCACCATACCCAGCCTATTGCACATTTTTTAAGTGGCTACTTGGCAGCTTGACTTCCATTGAACTTGCATTGGTGAGCTAATGGGGTAGACAAACAGTAACCCTCCAAAAGCCTGAGCTGAACGATATCACCTCCTGAGCCTTTCCTCTAGCTCACTCCAGTGATTATTCCAAGTCTCCCCATATTTTCTAGAGGTAGTTGATCCACACACCAACTGCCACAACTTGTGTAGTGCTCATAGAAGGGACTGTCTCTTTAATGACCTAGCCTGGGAGTCAATGGGGCTGTGCATTTCTGAGTGGCCCTAGACCCTGGAAACAAACAGGCAAATATACAATTGGGCCAACTTCTAGTAGCTCTCTCCGCACGAGAGTACAACCTAAACACCAGTAGAGGCATTTGTCACAGATTCTCTCCCTGGCTTAGTACAGAGAATGGGAGATAAAGGTTCACCCTCAGCTTCACCATCATGATAGAAGAAACTGAAATATACATCCAACACCCCCACATTTCCAGCTACATATAAAGTGTTTGGATTCTACCTTACTTGTCTTGGGGTCTTGACAGGACATGGCACATTCTAATCTCCAAGGGGCCACCAAAAACAGAGACAATAGTTTGGACAAACACAAGTAATTAGGAGTCATCTTAAGATCTCTGACCAAGTGAATTGGCAAGATTGCTCTCCTTCACTCATTTAGATTTCACTTGAGAAAAGTTAACATTGCATAGTCAGGGCAGAAGTCATCAATCTAGATGCTAAATATTATATACATGTCTTTCAACATATTCCAGGTTTTTTTTTTTCCATATGTGATATATTTTTCTAAAAAATCAATTGCATTCAGTTCCAGGATACTTTTGTGTGATAAGACTTCCTTGATTCATTTGAACAAAACTGTGCCATTCTTCTTGAGCCACATTTTGATCTGCTCAGTGTTTCTTGTCAACATCTACTCCATAGGCATGGTCCTGGTCAGAAAGTGAAAAACTCATTTCTGCCCAAGAGTACAAGAAGTGACCTGGCATTGCTGCCAGAGAGCAGCAGAGTTGAAAAAGGCCAGTACAGTAAGGAAGATGGCAAGCCATCAAATACTAAAATATATTTTTCATCCTTCCTTCTCACTGAGGCCATGTCTCATTTCTACCTCTTCGTAAGATATCCACCCACACCAGCAACTCCCAACTGTTATATTGCCACATAAAATACCCATGTTACAACGTACTTTGTTCTCTTAACTAAAATTTCTTCATTCTAGTCCCTGCCTTTCTCTTAACTTTATTACAATGATCACAAGTTGAAGAGGGAGAATAGCGTAAGATCAAGTCTGCAAGTTAAACTATAGTCCTGATACTGGAATCCACAAACAGAAAATCTGAATTATAGATAAGCAAAGATTCAGATTCTGAGGCACTCTTAGATCTTGGGCATCTAATATCTTACCAATATTTAATCAAGAAAGAAGCAGGCAGATGACAGGGGTGCGGGAGGAGGGGCAAGCAAGATAGAAGAATAACTTTTATTAAATAATGACTTAGTACCAAAAACATGACTGACATTATTAATTGATCCATATAACAAATACTTGTTGGGAGTTTAGTTCTGCCACTGAACTATAAAAGCATTATTCCCATTTTATGCCTAAGGAGTCAGAGCTACAGATACAAAAAGTAATTCACTCAGTGTCCACAGGATTTCAACTCAGATCTACACAAGAAAAGCTCATGTTCGTTCTCATATGGCAAAGAGCACAAGGAAGTAAAATAATTTAAGAGACAAGAAAGATCAGAGGAAGAGAACATTCAGGAAAAATTATGTAGCCCCATAATATCGTTGTCTTCCAAAAACCATTTTAATTCAAGTTATATTAGCCAACAATGTTTGAATATACTTTATAGACAATAAGTTTTTTCACATTATTTTATTTCCTCATCTACCAATAAAACTTTTCTAGGAATTCAACAATAAACCAACATTAAAAGCCATCTTTAAAATACCTTTATTTTTATTATTTGAAAAGGTTTGTGGTTATGTTTCTTTGAAAAGCTGTTTAATTATATATGCTGACATTTTTATAGGTGAAATGATTTGATGTCTAGGATTTTCTTCAAAATAATGTAAGGGTACAGAAGATACATGATAGGTCATCAGTTGATAACTAGTGAGCTGGGTGACAAATACACAAGATTGTTTTACTCCTTATTCTTTTTAATTTATTTATTTATTTTTTGAGATGGAGTCTCACTCTGTCGCCCAGGCTGGAGTGCAGTGGCGTGATCTCAGCTCACTGCAAGTTCCACCTCCCAGGTTCACACCATTCTTCTGCCTCAGCCTCCCGAGTAGCTGGGACTACAGGCACCCGCCACCATGCCCAGCTGATTTTTTGTGTTTTTAATAGAGACGGGGTTTCACCATGTTAGCCAGGATGGTCTCGATCTCTTAACCTCGTGATCCACCCACCTCGGCCTCCCAAAGTGCTGGGATTACAGGCGTGAGCCACCGCGCCCAGCCTACTCCTTATTCTAAATAGTAAAAAATCTGTCACCATGTTTGGGCACAAGCTTTCTCTCCAAGGAAATATTAAATATATTTTTCAGCACTTTTTCTATTTCTTCCTCATTCAGAGTCTTGAACTCTATCAGATCTGTATTGTCCTTGTAATTGAATCTCCTATAGGTGAGGGTGCAGCCCACTAAACAGTGAACCCCATCTGGGGTCTGCAAGGAACAAAATGATTTGCTAGTAAACACAGATGCTGAAGATGTCTGCAGGTATGTATTCATAGACTCAAAATCTTCGATTGTTCGAGGCTCGAGAGTAAAGGAGTAGATTTTTCGGTATTTGCTGTCTTCTAGGAGATCCGAATTAAGAAATTCTTCATTTGGAATGTACTGGTCTCTTCTGATTTGGTCTAGATACCAGAATCCATTCTCTTCCGTCAAGCGGAAGATGCAAGGCACTTGAGGTTGATCCTTCCCAGAAATTAACTCCAGAGGCTGCCACATCTGGTATGAGCGTCCAAACCCAGCGTCGACAATGTAGTTCCTGCCATCAATGGTCACCTGCAGGAGAAGGTGAATCATGCCAGTGCTGTACTTTTTGGCTGGAGTGCTGTAAACATACCCTCCCAACATCGTGGTCTCAAAACCTATAGTGGTCAGAGCCCAGTACAGAAGATGATTGACCTGGAGACACCACCCACCCCGATTTCTTCTCACGACTTGATCAAAAATGGCCTCTAAGTCTAAGTCCATGGCTTCCCCACAGTGGATGTTAAGGTTCTCAAAGGGAACAGCTCGGATCTGGTGCTGAAGAATGTCTGTTAATGTTTCCAAGTCTAATTTGTTCCTGGACTTCTTATAGCCAATTCTTTCAAGATATGCTTCAATGTCCATGATCCCCTAAGCAAGGAAAACAAAACAAAAGCAAATCATATTACTTTCACACTTGGATTTGAGTAAGCTAATTATGGCTATATTTTAAATATGTAAAAATACAATGGTTATAAGCATAATAATTATTTCTAGTGCTTTTATTATATAAATTCCTTTTACACATGTAAGTTCAGTTAATAGTCCCAGAATCCTGTAAGAAATGTATTATGTCTTCTTTCAAGTGTGAGAAGTTGGAAATCAAGACTAAATGATGAGTCAAATGATAAAGAGCTTGTTCATGATTTTCTTGGTGATTAATAAAAGAGAGATTCCAATTGGTATTCATTAAAATAGGCTTATAAACATCTTCTGATGCAGGCAGGAGAATCATGCAATAGAGTGTATAGTATCTGTGGTACATGACCCACTCAATTTCCCGTTTAGCTGAGGCTTATACAAAGTTTCCCACTCAAAGAACTGTATTGATTCACTCATCCATTGATTGATTAACTCAAGAAACAGTTTAGTGAATAGCTGTAATGTGTTTCCTACCGATCTAGTGCTTGTTTACTCTCAAAAATCTTATCGTGGGAGTTGGAGTGACATATATAGGAAACTGAATATGTGGATAAAACATGCAGCATGTTAGATTGTAGTAAGTGCCCTGGGAAAGCTAAAGAAATGACTTAGTAAGTGCACAGGGAGAGCTCCAATTTCAAATTAGTTGGTTAAAAAAAAAAAAACTCACTAAGTTTTGAAGGATGCCAGAGAATAAGGCCTAAGGATATGCGTGAGGAGGATTGTTCCAAGCAGGAGAACAGAAAATAACAAGGCCCTAAGCTGGAAAATGCCTTGAGCATTCAAAAAACGTTCAGGAAGCCAGGGCAGTTGGAGCACGTGAGTGAGAAGGAGAGTGGATTGAGATGAGATCTGACAGGCAACTGCAGCCTTGGAGCTAAGACTGGCATTTTGGCTTTTACTCTAAGTGGAATGAGAAATGTCAATGAGAGAGGCCTGAGAGAAAGGTTGTAATTGAACAATGTTTGCTACCATCAAAGTGATCTTTCTGGCGACTGTATAGAGGATAGGCTGCCCATATTGCGCCTTAAGGACAGTCACATGAACTAGGTGGAACCATTTTGAACACATATGCTCTAGGACCAGTGCTCAACTCATGGACAACATATGCCCTATGTAGAGCTGAGACTTTATTGAGGAACTGTTGCTGAAACCTCAGCGTGTACATTCTGCTACAAGGTAGAAGCTGGTGGGGTATTCATTCAAAGCTATTGGTGAGTAGAAGCTGGTGGGGTACTCATTCAAAGCTACTGGTGAGAACCTATTGAAGAACAACACTAACAAAGGGCTCACCAAGTTTATCAAGAAATGAAAAACAAGAGAAGGTAGAATGAGGAAACACCTCAATGAAGCCAAAAGCTATCTTTTAACTTTCAGGTAATGTGAACCAAAAAAAATAAATGCCCCTTATTTTGTTAAATCTTCTAGAAAAGGTTTTTTAAAGCTGACATCATGGACTCTTAATGTTTTGAGACTTTGATTGTGACAGTGCTGTACAGACCTCAAGTATAACTCTTTTGTAATGTGGTATGGCCTGAGGATGACCTTGTAAAAGGGAGCTGCCCCCAGTTGAATGATAATAAGTGAAGCATCTCTTATTTTCCCTTCTCATACCATTTCTTCTATATTCTCCTATTTTTCCTTTCTGACCCAGCTATCCTCCCCATATTGCCAGTTTCCAACTTTCTCTGTTCTCGATGTCGACATCATTTCTCCTAAATCTATTAGATTGCATTTCTTCTCATCCTAACTTCCACCAGCACCCTTTCTTAACATTTGGTCAAGCTCTAAAGTTCTACCACCCAGAGAGAGAGCAAGTTGTATTTAGTTAGACCATGCCAACCCCTCTGTGCCCCCTAACCTAGAATTTGTACTGAGTATGTAAAGAAGAGAGAGAAGCTGATCCAAAAGGAAGAAGGCAGTTTATACATACCTGGACATTTGATTCTTGCTTAGAATATCATTCCTTCTATTAAGAAATTCCTTTATATCTCTTTTATTTGGTATAACTTGTTTACAAGCATTTGTTTTCCTCTTTTTTCTTTCTTTCTCTCTTGTACTCTCCCTGTTCCCTTCCCTCCATCCTTCCTCTCCTTTTCTTAATTTTTAAGATAAGGTGTTGATTTGGAATTTAGCAACTGCAAGTCCATTTGGAAGAAGTCAGTTTTGTTAGAGGCCTGGATAGAGCAGTATGTTGTAACCAAATCACACTTGAACATTCTGTGGCTGAACATAAGAAATTGTGCATTACTAACACTGTGCTTCAAGATGGAATGCTGAAAGCACTTGGAAAGTAGCTCAGGAAAAGAGTTCACTGAAAATACTATTAGCTTTATAGATCCACTTGTAAATGTGCAGTGATACATCCCTCCCTCCCTTTCATCTTGATCATAAATATAAGATTTAAAGGAGGCAGAGTGAACGTGCTTAGGAAGCCTACTGAGAGCTCTCAGAAAGGCACTTAATACCTTTCTTAGTAAGCTGAAAGTAGGTTGAGCTTCAGTTTTAATCCAAAAGACAGAATGCTGCTTCTTCCTGGCTTGAATTCTAGAAATAAGAGAAAAGACAGTTAGAAATATATAACATGACTTCCTTGAAAACAAAATAATAGTATTGTAGACCACAAATTATGAAGATTTCCTAAAAATCACAAAACAGAGGGAATAGACTGCACAGTAAAGCAAACATTTGAGTTGTATAAGAAAGTGTGTGGAAACTATAACTATGGAGATGGGAGAAACGCTGATGGGGCTAGAACCTTCTGGCTTAAAAACCTGGAAGCTGGGAAAGCCACCAGGAGCGGGGCTTCCACAGCCTCCAGAGACAACCCACCAGCTGATCATCAAAGACCAGGACGTAGTGCCAGCACCCGGTCTTCCTCTAGGTACAACTATAATTGTACGTGTTGAGGCAGATAAACAAGGTAAGGCCCTTAATGTATGATGCTGCTCAAAAGAAAGAAGGACCATCTACATACAGAAGATCCGCCATCAGAGCATCTCTTGTCATAGTCACCTCTCCTCACCTCCACTAAAAAAAACTGAGGCCTCTGTGAAAAGAAATTAAATTGTGGGACATCCAAACTCATTTAGCCAAAGGGAAAAGTCAAGCTGGTAAGTGCGTCATGTAAATCTGCCTCCCCCTTTCTTGGTTCCTGAATAAGATGGCTACAAGATGAAAAGCCACACACCTCCCCCATATTTTGCCCACAAGGAAACTCCAAGTGAGCTGTTAAAACTTCACCATGACAAACAAATTGGGAGACATTAATATAATAATAAACCATGAGCTTACAGCTGCCTTAATTGACACAGACACAACTATATCTCTGATCAATCCCACCTTATTTAGAAACCCCATTCCTCAGAGTAATGAAAGAATTACCATGGTGGCTGTGTCTAATAAAATGATCTCTTGTTTTAAGTCCAAACCTCTATCTTACCATTCCATCCGGTTCAGCTCCCCTGCCGCAGGCTCTAAGAGTATGTGACATGCTCAGTAGGTACCATACATTTCTTAGATGCCCTGGGGCCCCTGTCAGTCTTTTGAGCCGTGATCTCCTCAACATCCATAATGCCCGTATCTCTTTTTCATCAAAAAGTGAACTTTTTTTTAGAATTGGGGCCAGGAGACCAAAAATACCGAATTACAAAATGTCCGGACGACGTACCACAATTTAGTACTAGTAATGTTGAAACATCATCTTGTGGCTGGGAGAATGAAATGGAGACACAGAAGGAAGTAATAGGGGAGAAGACAAAACACTGGAATAAAGAGCGGGAAACAGTAAAACTGCTTTTAGCTTCCCCAGTCTTCCTGCTAACACCAGAAGAGGATGCTTGCTCAAGGATGTCCCCTCCCAGTTATGGTCTCAGTCAATACAGACATAGGGAAAGTATTCTCAGCCACTCCAATAAAGGTAGAGATAAACCCAAAGAAACTCCTACCCAACCTTAAACAATACCCTCTATGACAGAAAGTCGTAAATGGAATTGCCTCTATTACGCAAGATTATCTAAAAAGGGGCTCATTATTCCCTGCACAAGCCCCTGCAACAGCCCTATATTCCCTGTAAAGAAACCGAGCAGGAGAAAATGGAGATTTGTGCAGGACTTGAGGGCAATAAGCAGTATTGTAATAGCCAGTCACCCAGTAGTCCCTGACCCACATACCGTTCTATCAGCTATACTCACTACCAGCCAGTATTTCTCAGTTGTGACTCTCTGCAGTGCCTTTTTCAATATTCCTGTAGATCCAGACAGCCCGTATTTGTTTGCTTTTACTTGGAAAGAATGGCAATATATGTGAGCTGTAATGCCCCAAGGGTATACAGAAAGTCCCACTTACTTTTCCCAAATACTAAAAACTGATTTAGAGGATCTAATTTTTCCCCAGAGCTCAACACTCATTCAGTACGTGGATGACCTTCTCCTTTGTCCAGGCCCAGAATCTTCCTCCCAGGAAGATAGTCTATATTTACTCAGCCAGCAAGGGTACAGAGTCCAAAGACAAACTTCAGCTGTGCTTACTGCAAGTTAAGTATTTGGGGCATATTATCTCAGTCAAAGGACTGAGTATTAACCCTGATAAAGTGAGAAAAATTTTAGCTTTCCCAATGCCCATCACCAAGAAACAACTTAGAGGATTTTTGGGGACTGGCAGGCTGTTGTAGAAACTGGATACCACATTTCTCCTTTATGGCTCACCCTCTATATGCATACCTAAAAAATGAACAACCTGATCTCATCATGTAGACTCCAGAGGGACAATCGGCTATATAACAAATAAAGGAAATTCTAACTAATTTCCCAGCCTCATGGCACCCAAACTACAGATTGCCTTTCTCCCTTTTTGTATGTGAAACTGGAGGTACTGCATCCAGGATACTGACGCAGAAACATGGTGATCATCAGAGACCTGTAGGCTATTATAGCCAACAGCTGGATGCTGTGGCTCGAGGGCCGCCTCCTTGTGTAAGAGTAATAACAGCCATCGCCCTTCTGTGCAAGTCTATTGAAGAAATAATTATGGGTTCCCCCCTTGCCATTTTTGTGCCACATCCTATTGAGACCCTTCTAAATTCTCGTCATACCCAGTATCTGTCTGTCAACTGGTTAGCCTCTTACGAAATTTTGCTTTTATCATCTCCCAATATTACTATTTCCTGCACTGTAATCTTAATCCAGCCACTCTCTTGCCGGGCCCTTCCGACAACTCCCCTCATGACTGTGTTCTGATGACTGACCAACTTCTCACCCCCAGGACAGACCTCCAAGAGATGCCATTGGATAATGCTGAGATAGAATGGTATACCGATGGGTCTTATTTAAGAGGATAAAATGGAAATTTTAGAGCAGGATATGTGGTGGTTTCCTTACTAGAGGTAACTGAAGCCGGGCCTCTTCCCCAAGCCAGATCGGCTCAAGTGGCCAGACTGACTGCCCTGATTCGAGCTTGTCAAGTGGCAAAAGAGAAGACTGCACACATTTACACTGACAGCTGCTACGCTTTTGGGGTTGCTCGTGCCTTTGGGATGCTATGGAAAGAGAGAGGGTATTTAACCTCCTCAGGGCAACCCATAGAAAATGGACAGCAAGTATCAGAGCTGTGAGAAGCTATTCTAAAACCAAAACATTTGACAATTATAAAAATGCCAAGTCACTCAAAATTAGACACCAGAGAGTCAGGGTAACCAATTGGCTGAACCCACAGCTAAAAGAGTAGCATCTGAGCCACCAGGTATGTTACGTAAAATGCAGAGTCCCTGCATTTTTCCTCTGCCTCTTTTGTTTATGTCATTTTATGCAAAAAATGCAGATTCACGGAACCAAAGCCATGAATGACCATTTTCCTCCCAACCCCGCTCTTACATGAAAACTGTGCTTCTTGATACCCCATCCTTTCCCCTTTAAATTTGCAGGCCTCAAAATCATCTTCAGAGAAAGGCATAGATCTGTCTCCCAGGCCCACATCCTTAACTTTGGCAAATAAATCTCCTAAAATGATTGAGATTCGTCTCGTCATTTTCCTCGATTCACAAGTCTACGCCAACCCCAGTTGGACATCTCACCAGCTGTACCAGATTCAAGCAACAAATAAAAGTTGGAAACAGAGCTATACACACATAAAAATGATGAAGACAAAATGAAAATACTATGAGATTGGGATTAGAAGAAAAGACATAACATGCTTAGAAGTTACATACAAAAAAACCACAACCAATTTAAGAAAAACTGAAAAAAAATTTTTGTAAAGGTATCTGGGGCTATGGACCATGTAAAATAAACTCAGTAACAAACAGCTAAAAATAAAGTGGTAAAATAAGTTTTATAAAAGGAAAGATTTCATACCTTAGAATACTCATTAAGGACAGAAATGGAACTAATTAATGATCAACAGAATACATAATTAATGATGAACAGAAAGGAACTATACAGATACAATGTCATATCACATTGCTTATATGGAAGGAAAGCTTGATATTCATACTAAAGGCTAATTAAATGATAAAGCAATTAAGATAGAATCTAATAGAAAGCAGTCAAGGACAAGCCAATGCAAAGACAATTGGTGCTTCTGAAGTGGAGAACGCAAAAAGTGCAATAGAAAAATGTATGGCACTATTCACAATAGCAAAGACACAGAATCAACCTAAATGCCCATCAGTGATAGATTGGATCAAGAAAATGTGGTACTTATACACCATGGAATACTATGCAGCCACTAAAAAGAACAATATCATGTCTTTCATGAAAACATGGATGGAGCTGGAAGCTATTATCCTTAGCAAACTAACACAGGAGCAGGAAATGAAATACTACATGTTCTCACTTATAAGTGGGAGCTAAATGATGAGAATTAACACAAAGAAGGAAAGAGCGCACACTGGGGCCTTTCACAGGTTGGAGGGTGGGAGGAGGGAGAGGATCAGGAAAAATTACTAATGGGTACTGGGCTTAACACCTGGGTGATAAAATCTGTACAACAAACCCCCATGACACAAGTTTACCTATATAACAAACCTGTACCTGTACCCCTTGAAGTTAAAAAAAAAAGAAAAATGTATGTAAAGATAAATATTTTCCTGAAATGATGAAAACATTGAAGCTGATAAAAGAGAAAATTCTGGGAAAGTTTGATACAACATGTATGCCCCTGGAATATATTTTTGTTAAATTTTTAAAAGTCAGAATTAAAGACAACTACTCAAGCATCTGGCAGAGAAAGAAAATATTTCATAAAAGAGAAAACATCAGGCCAGCAAGAGAATGTTACACAGAAATATCCATTGGTGAAGTAATAGAAGTCTATCTTCAAAGTATTGAAGGGAAAGTGTGTGCTCCAAATATTCTGGCTAGTATTTCACTTGATCATAAAGGCAACATGAATATAAAGGTAATATCAAACATAAAAGAGCTTGAGAAATGCAATAACTGAGGTGTCCTGATAGTTTCTGTTTCATGGCCAGTGAACGAGTAGATGAATATGGAAACCAAGAAGGAGAGGGGTCACACTAAGGGAGTGTTGGTGAACACTGACTCCTTTCAATACAGAACAAAGAGTAGAAAAGTTACAAGAGTGATGGCTTTTGAATGAGTCATTTTGGCTTATATAGAGATAGAAATATGAAGTTAAAAATTAAATGTGAAGATTAAGAAGGACCAGAGTCTAGGAGAGTCCAATCCAGTACTGTCAACACTGGAATTGTTAAAAGATCATCTTTTAGGTATAACGTTTTTTAAAGTTTATTAGACAGCAATTCATGAGTCAGGCAGCACCAGACCACGGGTGGCTCAATGCTCTGCTGAGGAAAGGGGAGGGCAGGAGAGAAACTTTTATAAACTGTTTGCAGGAGTGAGACAAGGAAAAGCTATTTGGTTGGTTAGAGTGAAAAGTCCCTAGTTAGAGGTTAGTTGACAGTTTCTGATTGGTGAAGTCTCTAGTTTTCTACTGTTTACTGGTAAACAGTAAAAAGAATGAAAAGGAAACCATAGGAGTCAACCAGTCTGATGGCCCCCAATTAAAAGATTTTTAATGGAACATATTCTGGTTAAATTATTGAAATGTAAAGGCAAGACCTATCTAGGTACAATAAAATAAGGAGGGTAGCGCTTGAAGGAAACTGGAGAGTGCATTCCCTGTCTGAAGTTTTTTAGACAAAAAAAATTGAAAAAACAAAACCATATATGTATATATAGTATAGTGAGTATACATTATATATACTATATATATATGGCCCGCAATGGCCTCACACCTGTAATTCCCAGGACTTTGGTGGGTGGGGGAGGCCGAGCGAGTGGACTCACTTGAGGGTCAGGATCAGGAGTTCAAGACCAGCCTGGCCAACACGGTGAAACCCCATCTCTAATGAAAATTAAAAAAAAAAAAAAAAAAAAAAAGCCAGGTGTGGTGGCATATGCCTGTAGTCCCAGCTATTCGAGAGGCTGAGGCAGGAGAATCACCTGAACCCAGGAGGTGGAGGTTGCAGTGAGCTGAGATTGTGCCACTGCACTCCAGCGTGAGCAACAGAATGAGACTCTGTCTGAAAACAAACAAACACACCTATTGGTTTCCACCGTAGGTACGGAAGGGCATAAAATAGAGCCTGCACAGGGTACCTAAGAGGGAACACGGGGCTGGCTGGCAAGGATTCAGGACTGGGGTTAGCGCAGGAAGAATACTTCCAGTAACTTACCTGGATCCCTTCAGATCTCTTTTACCATCTTGCAGTGCCCCTGGCCGGCCTTCTATGTTCTTCTACTTTAGGACCTGTACCCTAGACTCTCTTTGGAGCACTCCCAGGGGCTCCTGAAGCTGCTTTGCCCTCCTTTGCAGAGAGCTAGAAGTGCCAGGGATTTATGTCCTGCCAGGGCAGTGCTGGATCAATGACTTAGTAGGAGGTCTGGAAAGCCTAGTGCCCTTGCCTTGCGTCTGGACGCACTTCAGAGTTGCAATTCACATCCAGGCTGCAGCTGGGGCTCTCCCAGCACTTCCTTCAGTTTCTCACACATGGATTCTTGTCTTGGTGTCTGGTTTGGGGGAACCTGACTTAAGTCACCTTGGTGGACATTTTGGAGAGCTGTGTAAAAGAAAGGTAAGATACACAGAATGAGGCAACTTCTAGAGGGCCCTGGATGTTGGGCAAAATGCTTGTGTTTTTCTGCAGAGTTGATGAATGTTGTTTAGTTGAATGATCAATATTCAACTGTTGACCAGCTATTGTGACTTACCCCTACGTGACTTGGCACTTCAATAATAAATCAAATGATTGGATGTGGTACACCTGGAGAGCAGGTGGATACACAGATCTCATTGTTCAATTCCAGATCCCTAGAATCTATATATGTTAAATACACAGCAGTGGTTTTCTTTTTGTTTATCGCTAAAGAAACCTTTATTCTTTCTCTTGAAAAAGTTATAAACAGGAACCCAACATAGAAGAATTAAAAGCAGATTAACACAGAGGTAGCCTGCCTATGAGATAGGGGTGTTACGCCTTAAGGCTACAATTAGCACAAGCACAATTGTGGACTGAGATAAAATCATCTACACGTGCTGCATAGATTTCTGGCATTAATAATTAGAAGAATTATAAGGACAGCCAATGAGTGGCTTTGCTTTTCTTATTCCTTCTCTTTTGTCTCTACCACCATGGAAGAAAGGCATGGAATCCCACTAAATTGACACTACAACCTAGCCCCCTCCAAAGCCAGCCCATTGAGTCTCTGGAAGAAAAGGGGTTGCTGAGGTAGCCACACCTAAAGACCATCATTCAATAGTTGTTCATGTCCAGAAGGCCACTCACTGCCCCCAGTTAATGCCGACTGGGGCCAGGCAGGTGGTGGGGGGTACTTGCAGCAGGCCAAGAAAACAAATCTAGAGAAAAACAGCTGCCATTGCTGAAGACGGCAAAGGCCAGACAAAATAAGTCTCTGGGCAGCGTGCAGGTAGAAAGTTGGCGGTCAAAAAGTTCCTTTTGAGGAGGAAGGTGTGGTCACCTGTTCTGAGTTTCAAGCATTCAAGAGCAAAGAGTATGTCTGATTTTTTGTTTGTTTTTTTAATTAGAAAAGTACAAACAAGTATACCATTGTAGTGGGCATCGTGTCGGCATGGGAGCAGCATCCAGGGTAGAAAGCCCATCGGGCCCTCAGCTCCTGGGGCTGGCTGTCTGGGCCAGTCTCCTCTCTTCTGTAGAATTCTGCAAGTCCACATTCAGCGGGTGATGCTCTCAGTCTGGCAGTGAAGGAGTTAATTTTTTTGTCATTCATGCCTCCTGGAGACCCTCTCCACTAAGCGTCCTTCAGCCATGATAAAACTTTGTCCCTGGTATGGTGGCTCACACCTGTAATCCCAGCACATTGGGAGGCCGAGGCGGGTGGATCACTTGAGGTCAGGAGTTCCAGACCAGCCTAGCCAAGATGATGAAACCCCATCTCTACTAAAATACAAAATTAACCCCATCTCTACTAAAAATACAAAAATTAGCCAGGCACGGTGGCGGGTGCCTGTAATCCCAGTGACTCAGGAGGCTGAGGTAGGAGAATCACTTGAACTCAGGAGAAGGAGGAGGTTGCGGTGCGCTGAGATCGTGCCACTGCACTCCATCCTGGGCAACTGGGCAAGGCTCTGTCTCAAGAAAACAAAAACTTCCCTCTGAAATTCCCATAGGCATTGCAAACTACAGAAAACAATCATTCTGGACATCCGGGATCATTAGGGGCTTTTTATCAGCTAGTGCAAGAGGAGCCGGAATTGTTACGAGCTTGCTGCCTGTAGGACTAACTGGGTCCTTTGGGACGCACACCACTGGGGACAGAAGAGGGTGAGCATCACGGTTACAAGTAACCAAGAGGGAAATCCTATTGAGAATGTTGCCTTAAACACATCGGCTATCTTTTAACACACATATTTAATTCTCACAACAACTCCTTTAAGTAAGCAGTACTCATAGCTCCATTTTACTGAAAAAGAAACTGAGTTTTAGGGAAACTAAGTGACTAGGCCACGTTCTCACAGCTATAAAGCGGCTGTGACTCTAAACCCAACAGTTTGAATCAAGGACCTGTAACTGTCACCACTATGATGTGGAGTAGTGACAGCATTAGCTTTCAAGTATGTGCCAGTCAGACTTTCTGAACAACCTTATACTTGAAATGTGGACATCGTGTAGAATCTACTCTCCTGTACTCACACTTGACATAGGATTAAACCCCAATTTCAAAGTACGCTGCAAGTCCCTTACAGAGTTCCACTTACCAGGTTATTTCAGCCAGCAACCAGGAACCAGACTGAAAGCAGACCTCCCACGTCCAACGTCTATGAGGAAGTGCTCTCACTTTCAAAGTCTGCAGGAGAAAGTGCTCTCATTGGATGTCCAAGTGGCCCCACCCCCAGAGTCACCTTAGGGTTACCCCAGGGAGCCCTGGGAAATGTAGTTGCAGGGCCTCAGGTTGTTCCTGTGGACTCCTTATTCATATCTTTCCATTAAAAAAGTATGGAGAGTTGTACTGTCCGATTATCCCCATGCCACTGGCTGGGAGGACTGTGCCCTTGTATTTCACCTGGTTCCTGCTCTCTGGGAGCCTGACACCAGATGTCCCATGTGTGATGTGGAACGTGAGAGCTTGGAACAGGTCCAGGAAAAGCAGAACTGGTAACCTAGAGGAGGCAAAAGAGGAAGATGGAAGGCTTTAATCACGCTCCAAGTTTATGGCTTACTTTCTTCATCAACTCCCATTAGGCCTCTTTTAAAACTTTTTCTTCCCTTCATCCATCATCCTCATTCCCACTGGCCTCTCTACCTGAAGGCACTGGGTAATGTGTCTGAAATAGCTCCATGTGTGGGGCATGAGGGTGATATATGTCATATGGCTTTGTTTATGCTGGTGTACTTTATTTACATTCATATTGTTGATCTACAACTCTTGCTGTTTCTTATGCATTTTTCTCTATACAATATAATTTTTGTTTCTTTATTCACACATAATGTATATGTTTACCGGGTACAATGTGATGTTCTGATACATGTGTACGCTGCATAATGATCAAATCATGATAATTAGCACATCTATCACTTCAAACATTTATCATTTCTTTGTTTTGAGGACATTCCACCAGTGAGTGTTGCCTTGTGCTGTGTGTTTGGCACCTACTGTTGTGGAACATGCCTCTGGCGTCCTGCCGCGTGAACTCGGGACTCTATGGGAAGGCTTTCTCTTGGCATGTCCTCAGGCAAGCTAGACAGACTCGAAAACTAAAGGGCCGGGACCACTACTCAGCCCAGGATGATGGGAGTTGGAGGCTAAATATCTTTGTGCTGTACCTGGTCAGGTGGAATTACTCTTACGCTTGTATAACACTGCCTCCTGGTGTTGTCCAGTGGAATTATGCTCCCTTTGTTCACAGGTAACTTGCCAATAATGCACCCTTTATCGATTCTCAAACTGCCCTGGTCTCACTGTCCCACTCTTGCACTGGTGCGTCCTTAAATCATCTCCCAAATAATCTACCTGAATGCAAATTCTTGTTTTAGGGTCTGGTCAAAAGACACTTTAGCTAGGTGGTTGTGAAGTGGACGGGAACTTGGATTCCTCCTGCTGAGGTAGCAGATTCCCCTCTGACCCAGGGTGGGTCTAAATGCTCCCTCTGTGGCCTCCAGCGTAGAATCAAGGGCCTTGGAGGCTCTGCCCAGTGCTGTGTTCCACTGCAGTGGGGTCAGCACTAGGCTCCAGTGCAAAATCCCACACTAACGTTCCTTTTACTTCCTAAGGAGGTAGATTCTGTCTACTGTGCACTGTGCTGCCTGGGCTCGTGAGGATACTTGTTGAACTTGATGTCCCTGCAGGGGAATGAGTACTGGAGGGTTCTATTTGGCCACCTTGTTCCACCATCTATTTTATTCTTTTTGATGCTATTGTGATGGATTGTGTTTTCCTGATTTCTTTTTCACATAGATCATTATTGGTGTAAAGAAATGCAACTGATTTTTATATGTTGATTCTGTATCCTGCTACTTTACTGGATTTATTCTAACAACTTTTATGAAGTGTTTTGAGTTTTCTATATGCAGGATCATGTCATCAGCAAATAGAAAAAAATTTACTTTTTCCTTTTAGGCTCTTTTTTTACCTCTTTTTTTGTTTTGTTTTGTTTTTTGTTTTTTGTTTTTTTTTTTTTTTTTTTTTTTGATTTTTTATTTTAAGTCCTGGGGTACATGTGTAGAATGTGCAGGTTTGTTATATAGGTGAATGTGTGCCATGGTGGTTTGCTGCACCTATCAACCCATCATCTAAGTATTAAGCCCATCTTGCATTAGCTATTTTTCCTGATGCTCTCCCCTCCCTGTGCCCTCACCCTCGTCACCCTGACAGGCCCTAATGTGTGATGTTCCCCTCCCTATGTCCATGTGTTCTCATTGTTCAGCTCCCACTTATGAGTCAGAACATGCAGTGTTTGGTTTTCTGCTCCTGCGTTAGTTTGCTGAGGATAATGGCTTTCAGCTCCATTCATGTCCCTGCAAAGGACATGATCTCATTCCTTTTTATGTCTGTGTAGTATTCCATGGTCTATATGTACCACATTTTCTTTGTTTAGTCTGTCAGTGATGGCCATTTGGGTTGATTCCATGTCTTTGCTATTGTGAATAATGCTTCAGTGAACATATACATGCATGTATCTTTATAACAGAATGATTTATATTCTTTTGGGTATATACCCAGGTATGAGATTGCTGGGTCAAATGGTATTTCTGATTCTAGGACTTTGAGGAATTGCCACACCATTTTCCTCAATGATTGAACTAACTTACATTCCCATCAACAGTGGAAAGGCATTCCTATCTCTCTACAGCCTCACTGGCATCTGTCTTTCTTGGTGTTTTAATAATCACCATTCTGACTGGCATGAGATGGATATCTCACTGTGGTTATGACTTGCATTTCTCTAATGATCAGTGATGTTGAGCTCATGGATAGGAAAAATCAATATTGTAAAAATGGTCATACTGCCCAAAGTAATTTATAATTTCTGTGCTATTCTCATCAAGCTACCACTGACATTCTTCAAAGAATTAGAAAAATAAACTATTTTAAAATTCATATGGAACCAAAAAAAGAGCCTGGATAGCTAAGACAATCCTAAGCAAAAAGAACAAAGCTGGAGGCATCACACTACCCAACTTCAAATCATACTACAAGGTTACAGTAACAAAAACAGCATGGTACTGATACAAAAGCAGACATATAGACCAATGGAACAGAATTGAGAACTCAAAAATAAGACCACACATCTACAACCATCTAATCTGCAACAAACCTGACCAAAAGAAGCAATGGAGAAATGATTCCCTATTTAATAAATGATGCTAGAAGAACTGGCTAGCCATACACAGAAAATTGAAACTAGACTCCTTCCTTAAGCCTTATACAAAAATTAAGTCAAGATGGATTAAAGACTTAAATATAAAACCCAAAACTATAAAAACCCTCGAAGAAAATCTAGGCAGCACCATTCAGGAAATAGACATGGGCAAAGATTTCATGATGAAAACATCAAAAGCAATTGCAACAAAAGCAAAAATTGACAAACGGGATCTAATTAAACAAAAGAGCTTCTAAACAGCGAAAGAAACTATCGTCAGAGTGAACAAATAACCTACAGAATGGGAGAAAATTTTTGCAATCCATCCATCAAAGGTCTAATATCCAGCGTCTATAAGGAACTTAAACTTAAGTTTACAAGAAAAAAAACAAGCAACCCCATTAAAAAGTGGGCAAAGGACATGAACAGACACTTCTCAGAAGAAGACATTTATGTGGCCAACACACACATGAAAAAAGGGCTTATGTACTTTTTATTTTTTTTTTTTCTGGACTAATTGCTCTTGCTCATACATCCAGTCCTATATTCAATAGAAATGGCAAGTGTGGGCATCTTTGCCTTGTGAAGATCTTAGAAGAATAGCATTCAGTTTTTCCCACGTTAACAGTAAGAAGTTTTTGAGTAGAGGCAAAATGACTGACCAGATGCAGCCAGGTAAAACAGCTGCCACCAAGGGACCAAGACGACTGGTATACTCCTGGCAGATCTTCAGAGGGAAGGCACTGAGAGTGAACAGAGGGAACACACAGAAGCTGGACTGAGAGGGGGAAATCTGGGAACCCTACACGGGGCTACTGCATACCTGGTCCTGTTCCTGTGCCCCAGCAGCTCCAGGGGAACAGGTGAGTTGAACTGGGATGGAGCAACTGGCTTTCACCACGGGTCTCTGGAACTCCAGCAGAAGGAGACCCTTCAGCCACCAGAGGCACAAGTTGGCAGGGAGAGCTGCTTAGAGAAGAGGTAGGGGGCTGCAAACCAGCTGATGTAGAGCCCAGAGGGTTTGGTCCAGGAGCATCTGTAGCAGAGCATGGCCAGGGATGGCCATCACCCTAGGCCCAACTTGCTCCCATAGGAGACTTTAGCCCTTGGAGAACTGTCAGTCCTGAACCCTGCAGGGTGGTCTAGCCCATCAAATAGGGCCAGTCCAACCTGAGCACCCCTCGGTCTGCTGGCCTCTCCCAGGGCCCCAGCCTGGCCACACCTGCTTGCAGGGCTGCCTCAGGTGCCCTGGGGGCTGCATCATAGCTTCTGTGCTGGCACACTATACCTAACTTGCAAGGAGCTCCAACATGGCGGCCCCCATGCCTATGCACCAGCCTGCATGCCCCCTCTCCACACTGCAGCTTCCCCAGGGCCCAGTGCAACTTCAAGGTCTCTACAAGTCTCCCCTAGATTTTTTTCATGTGATATCAAAGATGGCAAAAGGAAGGAAGAACAGGCATGGAAGGAAGTGGAAGAACAAGTTACAAAGACAAAAATCACGCCAACAAGAAAGGCGCCAAACATAAAAAAAAATTTTTTTTTGAGACAGTCTTGTTCTGTCCCCCAGGCTGGAGTGCAATGTTGCAGTCTCGGCTCACTGCAACCTCCACCTCCTGGGTTCAAACGATTCTCCTCTCTCAGCCTCCCAACTAGCTGAGACTACAGATGTGTGCCACCACACTTGGCTAATGTTTGTATTTTTAGTAGAGACGGAGTTTCACTCTGTTGGCCAGGCTCGTCTAGAACTCCTGACCTCAAGTAATCCACCTGCCTCGGCTTCCCAAAGTTCTGCAATTACAGTCGTGAGCCACCTCACCAAAAAATGTCTTAAAGGAGATTTCAGTTGACTAAAAGCAGAAGACCTTTAAAAAAAAAAAAAGAAAGAGAAAAAGAAAAGAAGAAAACACTATATCATGAATATCAGCTTTTAATTAAGCTGAGTTCTGATGATAGACCTCAGAAAAGCTTTTTTCTCTAATTGTAAGTCCTACTCAAGTTGTTTTACTTTCACATCTGCTGTGAGCTGAGCTTCCATCACCAAACAGGCAGCCCACACAAGTGACCATTTCACTGTCTGGTGCTCTCACTACAAAAAGGAATGGTTACCACGTGAGGTGATGGATGTGCTAATTAGCTTTATTTTGATAATCATTTCACAGCGCATATATGTGTCAAAACATCACATGGTACACCTTAAATATGTACAATTTTTTTTTTGTTTTGTCAATTATACCTCAATCCTACTGGGGAAAAATAAAACCTTTAAACACTGAGCACAGTTTAAAACTTTGCAATGACACTTAACTGACACAGGTTCGATTTCAGTTTTACTTTTCAGAAATAACGTTTATTGCTGGAAAGAGTGATTTAACCTCAATACTACTGAGAGCTCTTGATATTCCCTTTAGGAATCCTAATTTACTACAAGAGTAATTCTCTGATAGAAGGGGATTTAAGAATCTTATGTGGGTGGGAAGGACTACTGTAGTTGAACAAACCCCATTCATAACTCAGTGACTTACCTGAGGGACAAGTGTAGGTAACTGGAAGATATTAACTTAATGATCATCCTCTCTCATAATGTTTTTCTCTGGTTGTGTTAAAATTTATGCTTTCAGTAGAGGGCACCTCACATGAATCTTTCATGTTTCACTTCATTGATTTCTCTGATTTTGGAGGAAGAAAAGTAGATTTTTTTCCTAGATTGGAAATTCTCTGCTGTTAATTTCAATTCAAGGAAATGGTTCATAAATTTAAAATCTATCACTTCTAGAAGTTCTATAAGGCATGGTATCTCTAAAATTTGTTTTGGGTTTAGTTATTTATTTATTTTTTGCCTTTGCTAGCAATTTTAGTAACTATATTTTTTCTAAATTATTTTGGCATCCCTTGTTGTCTCATCATGCATATATAAATGATTTTAGTTCTTCCTAATTTCAACATCTCAAAAGAAAAGAAAGTATAGACATACTTCCCAGAACCCATCCCTCTAGCAGATCCCCCTTCGTGTCTTATTGGTCAGAACCAGGTTACATGTCCATCCCTGAAAATCAGCTGCTGGCAGGAAATGGGATCACCATGATTAGTCTAGTCTAATCAATATTTACTTCTAAACAGAGAATAGGGTGACCTTCCCTGAAAAAAAATGAGGTTCTAACAGCAAGAGTAATGAGAGAAAGAATGAGGTTTAGACAAACCGCCACACCAAGTTTTAACACTTTTATCAGGACCCTAATGAAAGTGTAGAACATACCAGTGTTTCTGAATCTCAGCACTGCTGACACTCCGGCTGGATGAGCCTTTGTTATGAGGGGCTGTCGTGTGCATTGTTTAGCAGTATCCCTGGTCTCACCCACTAGATGGCAATAGCACTACCTAGTGGTAACAACCAACAATGTGTCCCACTAGATGGCAATAGCACTACCTAGTGGTAACAACCAACAATGTCTCCAGACACTGCCAGTGTCTGCTAGAGGTGGAGAGATCACTCATGGTTGAGGATCACAGAATTAGACTAAGAAGTCTACTGAGTTATCCCCCGATGGCTGTATGGTGTCTTTATGTACTTCAGTGAATTTAGTAAATTATAAAGTGGGAATAATAAAAAGTATCTGTGTCACAAAATTGCTTAATAATTGCTATGGTTTGGTTCCGTGTCCCCAACCCAATCTCATCTCAAATTGTAATCTCCACATGTCAGTGGAGGGACCAGGTAGGAGGTGATTGGATCGCGGGGGTGGTTCCTGGATCATAGGGTGGTTTCCCCCATGCTATTCTCATAATAGTGAGTTCTCATGAGAGCTGATGGCTTTAAAACCATCAGGTGGAAGGTGCCTGCTTCCCCTTTGCCTTCTGCCATGATTGTAAGTTTCCTGAGACCTCTTAGCCATGCTTCCTGTTAAGCCTGCGGAGCTGTAGAGACAATGAACCCTCTTTCCTTCATAATTTCCCAGTCTCGGGTAGTATTCTTTTTTTTTTTTTTTTTTTTTTTTGAGATGGAGTCTCGCTGTGTCACCCAGGCTGGAGTGCAGCAGCGCAATCTCGGCTCACTGCAAGCTCCGCCTCCCGGGTTCACGCCATTCTCTTGCCTCAGCCTCCCGAGTAGCTGGGACTACAGGCGCCCGCCACCATGTCCAGCTAATTTTTTGTATTTTTGGTAGAGACGGGGTTTCACCGTGTTAGCCAGGATGGTCTCAATCTCCTGACCTTGTGATCTGCCTGCCTCGGCCTCCCAAAGTGCTGGGATTACAGGCGTGAGCCACCGCGCCCAGCGGGGTAGTACTCTTTATAGCAGTGTGAGAACGGACTAATACAAGAATTAAATGGAAATTTATTATAGTGCTTGTAAACTCTCACATCACGTACAGATAATAGTTTTATTATTATTGATTTTTCTGTAGTTCTAAAATTTCCTTTAATAACCTTCCTCTTTCTTAAAATAATGAAAATCTAGGATAGTCAGGTGTTTCTAAATGTAATTGTGCACCTTCCCTTCCTGCTGGTTATTTATGCATTCTCATTGCCATCTTTCTAAACTTCCCAGAAGAGAGAGAAACAATAGTAAGAGCTTCAAGAATTCATCACTTTCTCAGATTGAAATGCAGCAGAAATGCAAAGAAGTAACAACGTCAGATGTATTGGTAATAAGTACAGCATCCTCATGAAAAATATTGAGTGGAGATCATTTAAGATCCTATAAAGCATCTTTTTTTCTACTGACATGTTGCTCTGTCATCATCTATTGTCATGTTCGTCCTGTGTTTGGTGGATGGCTTTTATAGAGGCACAACTTAGTTTTGTTTTTTGGGGTTTTTTTTTTTCCTTTTTTCCTCACGTGTTCATCCCTACTGTAGTCATTGTGCTCCATACCTTTGAAGGCTCAGGTGAAAGAGACTTCAAGATCTCATTATTCTTGGGGCATTTATTCAGAACTTTAATTACATTTCATAATTTCTCTCTTTAAAAGTTGTATAAAGTTGGCTGGGTGTGGTGGCTAATGCCTGCAATCCTAGCACTTTGGAGGTCCGAGGCAGGAAGATCACTTGAGATCAGGAGTTCGAGACCAGCCTGGGCAACATCGTGAGATCTTGTCTCTGTTTAAAAAATAATAATAAAAGTTGTATAAAGTGTAATGTTTTAAAATTGCTATATATTTATTAAAAGTTTCCAAAGCTTGTTTTCTGTAAATTAAGCCTTGGATCCACCATCTCTTTGTAAGACAAGCTTGACCTCTGTGTACCCCATAAAAGTACGTTGTACATTTTTGTGGTATGTTAATTCTGCAAGTCATCAGGGTCCTTTTTTTTTTTTTTTTTTTTTTTTTAACCCAAAAGTGCATGGGTGTGGGATTTTTTGTGGGTGTTTTTTTAATTGGTGGGTTGAAAAGATCTGGTCCCCATCAGGTAAAATCCAAGGAGGAGTTCCTGAACACTACATTCAAAGTGAGCCTGGGTTTATGGGCTCTGAGCGCTGCTGATCCTAGTTCATTTATGCATAGAAAAAAACTCAGGGCCAGACCACAATATTTTAGACCCTAACTCTTAGTAGTGGGATTGTGTGGAGCTTTAAAATTTATTTATATCTTTATGGACTTTCCAAATTTGTAATAATATACAGGAATGGCATTTTGAATCAGAAAAAAAAAAAAAAGTAGGTCTACCAGTCAGCCCCCATGGGATTACATGTATTATTTTGAAGCAGGAAGCATACACAGTTCTCTGGGGATGGGTCCAAACTTCCACCAAGGGCAGCACAACTTTCTTCCTTTGTCCAGCTATTACAGGTGTTAAGGGAGCCTAGAAATTGATGGGAAAAGTCATAAGTTACTTCTGAGCATATCTAATTACCAGGTAAATTACAGAGTCACTTTCTGACTTTAGAATGAGGCTTCTTAGTGCTATTTGAATGTTCTGTTTAGGGACTGCAGTTCTGAAAGCAATCAATGTTTTTGAACTCTATCTCCTTCGCTCTCACTAACCAGGAGTACCTACGCCCTTAGGGCTAGTGTGGTGGCCTGCGAATTTGAAACAGAAATCTTAGAGGGATTCTGCATACATGGCTAAGCATGATTTGAAGCCATGTGTTGTCCTCCATGTTCACGGGATGCTTGTGTCTCCTGTGCAGAGGCTCCTGGTCTTGAGATGATCCCCTGTAACTCCAAAGGGAAACTCCTTGACCTTACTCATCAGAGATTTGACCATTTTCTGGACCACTGCTGAAACTGCTAGCAATTTGGATAACAGTGAGAAGAGAGTCTGATCTCTGCTCCATCTGAGAACACACAGGTATCCATCTATTAGAAACCAGCACAGTTACTCCCATGCAGTTCCTTAGCTAGGAGAGAAGAAGACAAGGAATCCAACAAGAGAAACACACACATTCCTGCTGCCTCTACCTTAAACTTTTTTTTTTTTTTTTTTTTTTTTTTGAGACAGAGTCTCACTTTATTGCCCAGGCTGGAGTGCAGTGGCGTGTCTCAGCTTACTTAAACTTCTGTCCCCGGGGCTCAAGCGATTCTCCTGCCTCAGCCTCCCAAGTAGCTGGGATTACAGGTACCTGCTACCATGCCTGGCTAATTTTTGTATTTTTAGTAGAGACAGAGTTTTACCATGTTGGCCAGGCTGGTCTCGAACTCCTGACCTCAAGTGATTACCTGCCTCATCCTTCCAAAGTGCTGAGATTACATGTGTGAGCCACTGTGCCCAGACAGCCTTAAGTCTTCTGTCCCCTGCTCAAGGGCCATGCTTCATATTGTGTCTACAGGGCCATTAAACTCTCTATACGGAGATAACATACCTCCACCGTCACCAGTGGATTCAATGGATATGACTTGGTCCTGGTGCTAAACCTCAGGGTGAGAAGAAAATCTGAGAAATCCTGACTGGCATCATAGGCAGAGATCATATACCTGACTAAGACAATTTAAATCATTGAGGCTATGCTCCCTCACCCTCTCCCCTACAGACACATCACTAAAGTAGTCACTCTTCAAAGAAAATGTCCAGTGCAGCTCTATGCACTACTGGTTAATAATCATGTTATGTGAAAAGCCTCAGCACTGCTCTGCTGTGCCACACCAGTGGGTCAGCACTCCCCCACCTCCAGTGAACACAAAGCAGGCTCGCAGTCCAGTTGTCCCAGTTCCATTCAGCCCTAATCGTACCCCAGTCAGGATCTGGCTCCAGGGAGCTATCCATCAAACCAGTAACAGTTAGGATGTCTACTTAAGCCACAGGATCCACAGGTTTGAAAGAGGACGTTATGCAGATGCATACGTGTATATTTTCGTTTTTGAAAATAGCAGGTTTAGGCCAGGCACCGCGGCTCATGCCTGTAATCCCAGCACTGTGGGAGTCCAAGGGAGGCAGATCACCAGAGGTCAGGAGTTCGAGACCAGCCTGGCCAACATGGTGAAACCCTGTCTCTACTAAAATTACAAAAATTAGCTGGACATGATGGCTGGCACCTGTATCTCAGCTACTCAGGAGGCTAAGGTAGGAGAATCGCTTGAACCCAGGAGGCAGAGGTTGCAGTGAGCTGAGATCGTACCATTGCACTCCAGCCTGGGTGACCCCAAGAGTGAAAGTCCATCTCAAAAAAAAAAAAAAAAAAGCAGGTTTACAGGTAGCATTATTACAATATCTAGTTATATACAGGAATTATATGATAGAAGGACCATCTCTTTAAGGACCTGGTTCTGTATGTTTTTGAAAAGTATCTGACATGTATATTATATACATATAAATTCTTTTTTAGAGTGTCACTCTCTCACCTGAGTTGAAGTGCAGTGGTGCGATCTCAGCTCATTGCAACCCCTGCCTCCCAGGCTCAAGCAATCTTCCTGCCTCGCCTCCCAAGTAGCTGCAGGAGGTCGAGGTGTGAGGATCACTTGAGCCCAGGAGTTTGTGACCGGCCTGACCAATATAGGGAAGCTCTGTCTCTACAAAAAAAAATTTAAAAATTAGCCAGATGTGGTAGCACACACCTGTGGTACCAGCTACTTGAGCGGCTGAGGTGGAGGATTGCTTGCGCCCAGGAGATCAAGGCTGCAGTGAGCCGTGATTGTACTACTGCACTCCAACCTGGGTGACAGAGTGAGAGACCCTGTCTCAAAAAAAAAATAATTCTAATTCATTAGATCTTAACATCTGGAAAATCTTAAAAATGGAATTTTCTCTTGTGAAATGTAAAAATCTAAAAAAAAGAAACAGGCTTTTATATGTAAAAGTTTTACAAAAAACTTCAGAGGTTTTATTAAACTAAAAACACCACTAATTGAAAATCAAAGGCAATCTATAAAACCTATTATTTTGTTGTGTTCTTCTCATACTATAGACATATTCAATTCAGTTAGCATTTAATTACATACAGGTCAGAAATGCTCACTTGAGCCTGATCTTGATTAAGGATACCGTATGAATGCAGAAGCCTTTAATATTTGATCCATAGCTTTAAAATATGTATTATTATACAGGGTATATTTATTGCCTATCTTTTTTTTTTTTTTTTTTTTTTTTTTTTTTTTTTTTTTTTTTTTTGAGTCAGAGTCTTGTTCTGTCACCCAGCTGGAGCGCAGTGGCGCGATCTCGGCTCACTGCAGACTCTGCCTCTTGGTTCAAGAGATTCTCCTGCCTCAGCCTCCCGAGTAGCTGGGATTACAGGCATGCACCACCACACCCAGCTAATTTTTGTATTTTTAGTAGAGATGGGGTTCCGCTGTTTGGCCAGGCTGGTCTCGAACTCCTAATCTTAGGTGATCCATCCACCTCGGCTTCCCAAAGTACTGGGATTACAGGCATGAGTCACCGTGCCTGGCCCTATTTATTACCTATCTATATATTTACTTATTTATTTTTGATTCTTAAAGTATGACAACTGAATGTCAGGGCCAGCTTGCTTTCTTTGTCCAAGAGAGAAGGCATAAACCTGGCCTCCTGCATCAGTGCTCCATATGCTATTTCAGCAGTGAGTATCACCACCAGGTCCTGGAGAGCAGCTGCTCATGGCTTCTAGGTCCACAGCTGAAAGAAGTATTAAATCGGTTTTCAGAGTCAGTCCTCAGGAAGGCTTGATGCCTGGGCCAACAAATGTGAAAATGCGTGCATGTAGGGTAAGGAGGAAACACTCTTCTCATCCAGTTCAAAGATGGTCACTAGAATGATGTCACACTGTGTGCGGCCACAATTTAAATACTCTAGGCTGTGTTCAAAGCTGCCCAGGACTTTATCAGTGAATGACCCCTCCTCTGAAATTATGCTCTGCCTGAGACATACAGCCCAAGGACACACACTTTCACATAGGAGTGAACAGAAAAAGTTCTGAAGCACTTAATTAAACTTACAACAGCAGCCTGGATAATAATTGTGGGCAAGTTACCTCTAGCATCTCCATTTTATTCTATGTATAATGGGATTAAGATCATCTCACTCATCAGGTTCTTCAAATAGCTGAATTAAATTAAAACACGTATATTAGAATATAAAATGTTAATAGCAGGCCAGGCATGGTGGCTCACACCTGTAATCCCAGCACTTTGGGAGGCCGAAGTGGACAGATCGCTTGAAGTCAGGAGTTCAAGACCAGCCTGGCCAACGTGGTGAAAACCCATCTCTACTAAAAATACAAAGATTAGCCAGGTGTGATGGCACACACATGTAGTCCCAGCTACTCAGGAGGCTGAGGCAAGAGAATCGTTTGAACCTGGGAGGTGGAAGCTATAGTCATCCAAGATCATGCCATTGCACTCCAGCCTGGGCAACAGAGTGAGACTCTTGTCACAAAATAATAATAAAATGTCGATACTACGTAAATGAACGCTGCTCCTAAACAACAACCAAAGAACTCCGTGAAGTTGCTTGTAAGCTTCACAGTGGTCATGCAGCAGGAACACAGTGTAACCAGCCTGTACTGCAAGGGAATTCGGAGAGAAAAGGCAAGAAACAACCACATCACAAAACAAGTAAACAAAAGCCTTCTACCTATACAAACTGATCAACTTTTCAGATAATCACTTCCCACTCCCCTTGAGATGCTCATGTCTGGGGTAGAAAAATAGGTCTTTAGGATATTGCTGCTAGTAATGGAGATTTGGTCAACTCTATGTTGTTGGTATTCTAGCATTATGGGGTTTTTGCCCATTTTTATTATATCATTACACATGCTTTTTCAAACTACACTGTTATCTGATATGCTTTACCCAGAGAGTATTGCTCTCCTTCCCCATCTTCTACTACCCTCCAAATGAGAGTTGCTGACACCAGCTACCTTGCAGGAATGATTAAAGCAGATTACAAACGTAAAGTAGCCAGCACAGTGCCTGATCAATAAACATTATTATGAGAGGAAGCGAGGGAAAAGTTGGAAAAAATAATAAAGTGAATAAAATTGCTGCCATAAAACATGTGTTTTTCAAGCTTGAAATCCTCAAGGAACCCCTAATCCTACCCAAAGAGAAAAACTGCAGCAAATTCTCTGACCACTTTGATGAGTGAATAATGCATTTTATTTGTTGTAGTAAATATTTCTTACTGAGATCTCTAAGTAAGGGGCAACTTCTCTGTGGACGTGATAGACAAAAAAATACACTGATCTTTTTTTTTTTTTTTTTTTTTTTTGAGACAGAGTCTCTCTCTGTCACCGAGGCTGGAATTCAGTGGGACAATCTGGGCTCACAGCAACCTCCGCCTGAGTAGCTGGGATTACAGGTGTGCACTACCACACCCGGCTAATTTTTGTAGTTTAATAGAGATGGGGTTTCACCATGTTGGCCAGGCTGGTCTTGAACTCCTGACCTTGTGATCCACCTTCCTCAGTTTCCCAAGTGCTGGGATTACAGGCATGAGCCACCACACTCAGCCTGATGTTTTTCTAAAAGTAGGTATATCTATTATGTATCAATTTAAAAATTAGGTTTCATTTAAAAAAGCTTAAAAGTAAAAAAAAAAAAAAATGATTTTTTACTTGATATTAAAGAAAACTTCAAATATACACAAAAATAAAGGTATATATAATCAAATGCCATGTGCCCACTTCCCAGTTTTAATAAAAGTTGATAAAAATCAACTTTTTTTGACTTAAACTTGAGTCAAAAGCTAATAAAATTATAAGTAAGACTTATTCATCTATAAATGTGTATTTTGCCATCCTCCCCCACACTGGAATATCTTAAACACATGAATGATTATTTCTTAAAACGAATTTTACCTTGATAAAAGTCACAGAAAAATTTTCTCATTAGTATCAGAGATAACTGGAGGAAGTCAAAGTTGAAATAAAGCTGTTTAATGAATGGACTCCGGAAGGTGGGCATGGGCAGACATCAGAAGGAAAAATGTTGCTATCTTACAGTTATAATGTTTTCAGGGATGTGTGTAATTATTTACTTGTGAAATCACATACATATAGACTTTCTATTATGCTGTTTAGCATCCTCTATTTATATCATTCTGTTTTGTTCAGGTACAAAGAGTAAAAATATATATTTCTAGAACTAATATGTATTATGTAAAGATGAATTTAACTTTTAAAAAGAAGACAACATAGCTCTATAAAAATGGAACCACATAGGCCGGGCACGGTGGCTCAAGCCTGTAATCCCAGCACTTTGGGAGGCCGAGACGGGCGGATCACAAGGTCAGGAGATCGAGACCATCCTGGCTCACATAGTGAAACCCCGTCTCTACTAAAATACAAAACTAGCCGGGCGAGGTGGTGGGCGCCTGTAGTCCCAGCTACTCGGGAGGCTGAGGCAGGAGAATGGCGTAAACCAGGGAGGCGGAGCTTGCAGTGAGCTGAGAGCCGGCCACCGCACTCCAGTCCGGGCGACAGAGCGAGACTCCGCCTCAAAACAAAAAAAATGGAACCACAAAATAATGCTGTCTCGTGTGGCATAAAATTCTGTGTGTGTGTGTGTGTGTGTGTGTGTGTGTGTTTAAAATACAAGACAATAGCATACAAATTGGGAGGGAATAAATGAATTAAAAGTAGCAATTTTTTCAGGATGTTTTAAACTTTTAGGTTCTGGGGGATATGTGCAGGTTTGTTATATAAGTAAACTCATGTCACACGGGTTTGGGGTACAGATTATTTCATCACCCAGGTAATAAGCATAGTGTCCTATAGACATTTTTCCTGATCCCTTTTTTTCTCCCACCCTCGGCCCTCAAGTAGGCCCTAGTGTGTGGTGTTCCCTTCTTTGCATCCATGTGTTCTCATCATTTAGTTCCCACGTATAAGGGAGAACATGCGGTATTTGGTTTTCTGTTCCAGTGTTAGTTTGCTAAGAATAATGGTCTCCATTTCCATCCATGTTGCTGCAGAAGACATGATCTCATTCTTGTTTGTGGTTGCATAGTATTCCAGGGTGTATATGTACCACATATACATTTTTAAAAGCCAGTCTACCATTGATGAGCATTTAGGTTAATTCCATGTCTTTGCTATTGTGAACAGTGCTACAATGAACACACACATGCAAGTGTCTTTATGGTAGAATGGTTTCTATTCCTTTGGGTATATACCCAGTAATGGGATTGCCGGGTCAATGGAAATGCTATTTTTAGGTCTTTGGGGAAGCATCACATTGTTTTCCACACTGGCTGAACTAATTTACACTCCTACCAGCAGTGGATAAGTGTTTCATTTTCTCCACAGCCTCGCCAGCATCTGTTATTTTTGAATTTTTTAATAATAACCATTCTGAATGGTGTCAGATTGTATATCACTGTGGTGTTTTTTTTTTTTTTTTTTACAAAAGTTTATTCTTAAATATACAATAGTTCCAAGACAACACTTCATTTCAGCTATAGGTGGCAAAAGATGTTATGGCAGGGAATAGATATGTTTAAATACAAATGAAGTCAAGGGTCACCATCTCCTCAGGCACAAGGAACAGTTTACTTTTTGCCAGATTTCGCAATTCCACGTCTGGCCAAGAGCTCCTTCCCTGCAGCGTGCACTTTTAACTCCTTGAGTTTCTTCTACTCCTCTTCTTGTTTCTGCTTGAAAGCCTTATCTTCCTCATCCATCTCCTTGGCCTGCTTCTTGGGCTGTTTCAAAGGCTTCTTGCCATCTTTGTGGCCGGACATGGCACCTGCTGCCCCTTCCCCCCTCTCACGGTGGTTTGGATTTACAGTTCTCTAATGATCAGTGGTGTTGAGCTTTTTTTTAATATGCTTGTTGGCCGCATGTGTTTCTTCTTTTGAAAAGTGTCTGTTCATGTCCTTTGCCCACTTTGTAATGGGGTTTTTTGGTTTTTGCTTGTAGATTTAAGTTCTTTATAGATTCTGGATATTGGACATTTGTCAGAAGCATAGTTTGAAAATATTGACTCTTATTCTGTAGGTTGTCTGTTTATTGATAGCTTCTTTTGCTGTGCAGAAGCTCTTTAGTTTAATTAGTTCCCATTTGTCAATTTTTAGCAATTACTACTAAGCTTTGTTCAGGCAAGGGGCATGTTGCAATCTCTAAAGCAGGCACTGAAAGGATGACAAAATAGGAAAAACTCCCAAACAATGGAGAAAATAAAAGGAATAATATAAAATATCCAACTCTTCTAAAAAAAAAAAAAGCAAAAATGAATCAAGTATATATGGGAAAATAAAAATACAACAAGACAATAGATATAAACCTAAAATATCAGCAATTATGTTAAAGCATTTACAAAATTTATATTGTCAAACTGGATATTTCAAAAACAACTATATGCTGTTTACATATGTGTAGCAGTATTAAACATAAGAACACAGGAGGCTTGAAAGGAGAAGAGTGAAAACACTAACAATGATAAGAAAAAAGAAAAATGGTGTAGCTACACCAGTATCATACAAGCTAGTCATTAAGATAAAAGCATTATGAAAATTAAGAGGAGCACTTCATAATGACATTAATTCATTTGTAATTATAAAATTCTAAATGTATAGTCGTATAATAAAGGATTAATTCGTCTGGAATTATAAAATTCTCAATTTACAAACATCAATATAAATAAAGAAGAACTATAAAAAGGAATAGACAAACCTGTAATCATAATGGAAAATTTCAATGCCTATCTTCTACTAGCTAATAAAACCAGTATATGAAAAATCAGTATGAATAGATTTTTTTAAAACATGGCCAATGAACTTGACTCTTATGAACATATGTAGAAAATTTCACCCAAAAAAATTAAAATATGTAATGTTCCCAAACATGTAATGCAAGTGTTAACCAATTCCAAAGGGTTGAAATCAGACCTACTGTGTGCTGTGACTACAGTGCAATTAAACTAGAAACCAATAACAAAAAGAGGACTAAAGCTTTCTCAATATTTGTAAATTTAGAAAGACACTGATAACTAAGCCAAGGATCAAAGAAGAAACCATGATAAAAATAGAAAATATTTTGAAAGCATAACGAAATGTAACATATCAGATTTTTGGGATATAGCCCAAGCAATACTTACAGGAATAATTTATATGCATTTATATGAATTTTAGGCATACATAAGAAAAGTAGAAAGGGTGAAAAGAGCGATCTAAAATATCTAGCTCGAGAAATTAATTAAAAATTTGTGAATTAAACCCAAGGACTTTTAAAAGAAGAATGAATGAAAAGATAGTGGAAGTTATAAAAAAGAAAACAACAACATTAAAATTTGTTTTTTTAAAAACTAGTAAAATGGAGAAACCCTGGCGAGACTGACCGAAAGATAGATACAGAGAGGGAGCACACAAAGACCAACAACATAGGATTGAAGAGGGGAATATTGTCATAGACTCAGAAGCAGTAAAAAAGAAAATTACACCATACTATGACCAGTATTATGGCAATAAATTTGAAAATTTTGGTAAACTTAACACATTTCTGAAAAAATACAATGCGTAAAACTGTCAGAAGAAAAATAGAAATTTAAAATAATCCTGAAACTGTTAAAGGAATTGAATCTATAATTTAAAAATTCCATACAAAGAGAACATCTGGCCTAGATGATGAATTCTGGTGAATGCTCTATTATTCTTTGTATATCTTGTAAAGTTGCTTAAGATGTAATCTTCCCAGACTGCAAAACATTAGAAGCAGGCAGGAACAGTGCCTTCCTTGTATTTCTGTGTGTCCTTCATAAGGCTAAACACAATGCCGTGCATATCAGTGCAAAATAAATATTTGCTTTGATTGGGTTTGTGATAGCACTTGTGTAGATCTATCCCTAGGGCCCTGGCACTATGATTGACTGAAGAAGTATGCTTCATGCTCTGATTCTCTCTCCCACGCCTCTGAAACTTGAGCCCTTACAGACATTTCAGAAGGCATGTACGATTTTTCTGGGGTCTGCAGACTCCAGCAGGGACCGCTAGTCATGCACCAAAATCATTTCTGCCCTTATTTCTGTGCACATTTCAATATGCCCATTTCTTAGCCTTCTGCTGTAGCGCGTCACTGACACTGAGACATCTGCAAAAAGGTGAAAGTGATGCCTGCCACCTCCAGGCTGCTGCTTCCAAACCAAGGTCCTCAAGAGGATGTTTGCATCGCCGTAGAAAATGCTCCAAAATTTCAATTCTACCTCAGACCAATTCCCTAAAATCAGGTATTTCATTCTTTGTCTCTCTTCCCTATCTACCTTTTCACCTTATCTGCTGCTATTATCAAACGAATGATTATGTAGTATTACCACATTGAGGGTATGAAGAGTGTCCTGGGACTAAGTGTGCCAAACAACTAAGGCTCAGTCCCTGCCATGGAGATTTTCCCGATGTTTTAGGCAAGGAACACACACCAAATATCAGGCAAATACTGTGCAATAGATGGAGAGACGTAGGAACAAATTGGCCAGGAGAGAGTGAGGAAGAGGATGAGAGAAGGCTGGGCACACAGTGGAATACAGAGGGATAAATTTTGACTAATTAAAGGCCCCCAGGAACAAGAAGGAAACGTTGAAAATGTTGAGGAAAGGTGTTCTATAAAGAAGGATTTGTAGTGTTTGGAGGATAACATTGAGATGTTTAGTGAGGTGGAAGTGTAAGGTGAAAAGACACGTCTAGAGTAGTAAGTGGTGATAGATTTGAAAAGCTTGTAAGCTAAACTCTAGAATTAGAACAAAGAGGAAACTCTGAATGGAGCCCAGAGAAGTCTCTATTCAAATCTCGGCATTCCTTCTCCTAACACCCAGCTGTTAGGGAAACTGGTCACAGTCCTGATCATTTTATTTACTCCTTCCTCTCTCAAAGGAATACAACTCAATTGTCCACATTATGGATTTACTGAAAGCCTTACAATTCTATTCATCTGTCACTTAAATAGAAAGAACAGTGATAATTTTCACCAGGAAAACTTGATTCATTAGCTCTTCAGCTACAGCTGACATCTCACTGACCACTGCAATTCTCTGCTGTCTACAAATCCTAGCCAAAGTAGCAAAACTTCCAGTAAAGACCCAGAAATAGAACCTCAGTCCAGGTTCTGTGAGTGAAGAGATATCGTCTCTTTCATTACCAAGTTGATAGTAACTCAACCCAGAAATAACATAGTATATATCAAAGCCACACATTTTAATATGCAGGAAAATCCACACTAAAGTTTTATTCTCTTTTGGCTTATGTTCAGTAGCTTAATATTCTGAAGACCAGCTTGACCAGAAGGAATGCTGTCCAAGAAGTCACCACTGATTATTTTCTATCAAGTAGCTACAAATCCAGGAGAATATGCAAAACAGGTGTTAAGCAGAGGTTCCTAGAAACATACAGTGTGAGTTCTTGCATCTCCTGTTCTTAAGTTTGCCTCTGGTGGTTTTATTTCTTCCCTGCAGTGTCAAGTAGTACTTGCCATTTCCCATCTCCCTCCCCCTGTCCCATGACTCCACTCCTGTGACCTAATAATGCCTTTTAGCTGCATTAGATTAATTGCACCGTTTGTTAGAAAATCCAGGGAGGATGTAAGAAGAGAGAGAGTTAATAGCTGACTCAGGTGTTTCTCACTGAATCTTAATCCCATGTGTTCAATACTGTGAAAATCAAAGGCTAAGATAACCTCAAAACTGGAAGGGTCCTTAAGGCTATATTAAATAAAAGCTGCCCAAAGTCACTCAGCTAATTAGAAACATCCATCTTCTAAGCTGCCTTTTGGATTCTCCTGGACAACGATACACATGTTGATAAAGTTGCAACCTGAGTAATCCAAAACTTAAAACTAAGACTTCTATTCATCTGATTCCAGCTAAGGAAAATGATGACCAGATCTGAAAGGTCAATATAAACATTATTGTTTGGCTTTAGGACAGTGGGATACAAATGTCTTTCCTCCCACTGCATTTATTATTAACACATATATCCTCATTTCTAAAATGAGGTAAAAACACTAACCCATTATTATATACAATGGAATTTCTTGTAATACCTAATAATATTCTTGGGTAATGACAATGACACCAAATAAATATAAGCTGGGAACTCAGGACTTAAAAAATAAAGCAATTTTCTCATTATTCTTATGTCAGAAGCAACTGTGTGTAAATTGTACAATTTTTAAACACAAAATTTTAGGATTTAGAAGATAAGTCTGACTAATGCTCGTATAACAATATAAATAAAGCTTTGTGTTAATATCAAAGATCAAATCTGAGTTAATTCATTATGTATTCCAAAACCTATTCAACATCTTTTAATATTTACTATTCTTGGAATATGGTGGGATAGGTAAAAGAGGGAACAAGAAAAGATACTGTAATTCTGAGTGTTAATTCTTATTCATTGGGAAGAGACAGATGAGGAAGGAATAAATGAAACTGTCTGTTGATATAATCTTACACATAGAAAACCCTAAAGATTTCACCAAAAAAAAAAAGCTGTTAAAAGTGACCAATTCAATAAGGTGTAAGTTATAAAATCAACATGCAAAAGTATGTTTCTATAGACTAACAACAAATTATCTGGAAAAGAAATTTTAAAAATAATCTCATTTACAATAGCATCAGAAAAAATACTTAAGAGTAAATTTAACCAAGGAGGTGAAAGATCTCTGCACTAAAAGCTATGAAACATTAATTAAAGAAATTGAAGATGACACAATAAATGGAAGGATATTCTGTGTTTATGGATTGAAAAAATTAGAATTGTTAAAATGTCCATAATACCCAAAGCAATGATTTACAGACTCAGTACAACTCCTTTTAAAATTCCAATGTTATTTTTTATAAAATAGAAAAAAAATCCTAACATTCACATGGAACCACAAAGACCCTGAATAGCCAAAACAATCTTGAGCAAAAGAACAAAGCAGAAGGCATCACACTTCCTGATTTCAAAATATTATGAATCTATTGTTCAAAAAAAAAAAAAAAAAAAAAAAAAAAACCAGCATGGTGCTGGCATAAAAACAGGCATCTCAACCAATGAAACACAATAGAATGCCCAGAAATAACCCCAAGTATTTATGGTCAATTGATATTTGACACACGTGCCAAGAACACAAAATTGGGAAAACACAGTCGTTTTAATAAATGGCATTCTTCTGTATGTGGATATACTTATCTCACACTCACATGCGAAAGTCAACTCAAAATGAATAAAATGTTTAAACATAAGACCTGAAACTGTGACACTACTGGAAGAAAATTGGGGATACTCTCCATGACATTGGTGTAGGCAAGATTTCTTGAATAGGACTCCAAAAGCACAGGCCACAAGAGCAAAAGTGGGCAAATTGGGATCACATTCAACTCAAAAGCTTCTGCACAGCAAAAGAAACAATTAACAGAAGTAACAGACAACCCACGGATGGGGAGAAAATATTCACAAACCATACATATATAAGGAACTCAAACAACTCACTAGCAAGAAAACAAAAAACATGATTAAATATGCATAAAGGATCTGAACAAGAATTTCCCAAAAGAACAGAAAGGAATGGCTAACAGATACATGAAAAAATGCTCAGCATCTTTAATCATCAGGGAAATGCAAATTTAAACCACAGTGAGATATCATCTCACACCTGTTAAAATGGCTATTATCCAAAAGAGGAATAAGTGTTGGCAAGGATTTGGAGAATAGGAAACCTTTGTAAGCTGTTGGGAACATAAATTAGTACAATCATTTTGGAAAAACGTATGAAGTTTCCTCAAAAAAACTAACAATAGAATTACCATATGATCCAGCAATTCCACCCTAGATATATATTTAAAGGAATTGAAGTTGGTATGTTGAAGAGATATCTGTGCTCCCATGTTCGTTTCAGCATTATTCACAATAGCTAAGATGTGGAAGCAACTTAAGTGTGCATCAATGGTAGTATGAATAAAGAAAACATACTATATTACACAGTGGAATACTATATATCCCTGAAAAAGAAGGAAATTTTGTCATTTGTGACAACATAGATGGAGCTGGAGGACATTGTGCTAAGTGAAATAAGCCAGGCATGGAAACCCAAATACTGCATCATCTTACTTGTTTATGGAATCAAAACAAATTTTGATCTCATAGAAACAAAAAGTATAGAGGTGATTACCAGCAGCTAGGGGAGAGGGGGGATGGGGAAAGGAAAGATGTTGATCGAAGGGTACAAAGTCTCTGTTAGACTGGAGGAATAAGATTTAGGGATTGATTGCACTGCATTTTGGCCATAATTAATAATAATATGTATTTCATAATTTCTAAAAAGAATAGATTTTTAACATTCTGATCACACCAAAAAAATTAGTAAGGTGATGGATATGTTAATTACCTTGATTGACTCTTTCTACAATGTATATGTAGATCAAAAAACATCACACTGTACCCCATAAATGTGAACTATTATTTGTCAATTATAAATAAATATTTAAGAAAACTAAAACTTACTCTGTACAGAAAAATGAATCATAAATATGATGCAGAAATATTGAACTTAATAAAATATTGAACTTAATGAAACTTAATTGAACTTAATAAAAGCAGGAATATAAGAAGGTCAGTGGAGCTCTGCACATGCTTGTTCTGAGATTCCGTTGCCCAAAGGTGTGAGGAGACCATAAACCCCTTGAGGACTGTGTGTGTTTTCCCCCATTCTTCTTAGTGCTACATAAGCATGAGGGTTAGCATTTGGGAGGTAGAAGGGTTATAGAGACAACCCTTTTTTGTAGAAGATGGGGCTTAGGCATGTGTGCTGAGGTTTACCCAGAGTTACAGAGCTAAGGAAAACCCTGGGTTTCCCAACTCCTTATCTGATGCTTGCTATTCTCTTGCTTGCTACCTCTGCTTCACAAATAAATAAATATTATTATTACAGGGACAAACTGTAATAACGGCCCTCTAAAGCTGGGTTCTCCAGGGCATAAGGACTCCTCCGGATTTGCAATTATTTGTTAAGTTGAAGCTCCATTATGATGGAGAAAATGTAATACTTTTCTGTATGTGTTTTTAATGGGATTTGACCTGTGGTGCCTTCCTCTGAGAACTTAAGAATTTTCCAGCCATCCTTGAATATCTTTATGAAGGTAGCTAGAAAATAGCAGGAACTTTATAGAGGAGGAAACCAAGGGGTAAGGTGACTTCTGGAAGGGATATCAGTGAATGAGTGGAAAGCTAAAATAATGATGTGTTTAATCTTCATCAGCAAGGGCAGGGACTGAATGTGTCCAGAAGAAATACGGCTTGCTGAGAATGTTCTAATCAATCATGGTGGATGTAGGTCCAGTCACTGAACAGCCTTACCTCACAGCTTTTCCCTCACCCTGGGAAGCAGACATTCCTGTGGCTTATCTAGTCATACACTCGCTCAGATATTGACAGTTATTTATTTTATTGCAAAATGTTCAGTTTCTTCTAATCATCTTTCTGTCTCTGCTTAGTGACCCCAGGGCACTAGTGAGCCATTCATCACACACAGAACCACACAAGGATGACTCACACATATATCAACAAGCTCTGTCTCTGTTTCTTACTTTATCCATCTCAATAGAGTGTCTTGAGATATTCTTAGTTAGATTAAAAGTCGATATGAAAGGCGAGTCTGGCCGGGCGCGGTGGCTCAAGCCTGTAATCCCAGCACTTTGGGAGGCCGAGACGGGCGGATCATGAGGTCAGGAGATCGAGACCATCCTGGCTAACACGGTGAAACCCCGTCTCTACTAAAAAATACAAAAAATTAGCCGGGCGAGGTGGCGGGCGCCTGTAGTCCCAGCTACTCGGGAGGCTGAGGCAGGAGAATGGCGTGAACCCGGGAGGCGGAGCTTGCAGTGAGCTGAGATCTGGCCACTGCACTCTAGCCTGGGCGACAGAGCAAGACTCCGTCTCAAAAAAAAAAAAAAAAAAAAAAAAAAAAAAAAAAGAAAGGCGAGTCTGTCTATTCACTCCTTTACGTAACTGCAATGAAACTATAACTATAATATGGGGTGCATATTGTTTGATTTTTTTAAATGGCAATAACATTGTTTCAAGGCTATCCTCTGATGTTATGGGGTAGCCGAGAATATTTGCTTGTTACAAGGAACCTCCGATTAGGGACCACGCATTGGATTAGGATGAGAGAGGGAGAGAGAGAGATATATATATATAATATATTTTATATATTATATATTATTATAAATAATATATTTTATATGTAATTACATATAAATAATATATATCAAATATATAATATATATTATACATATAAATATGCATATAAAATATATAATAATATATATTATATATTTTATGTGCATAATATATATTATATATTTTCTTAAGTCTTGCTCTGTCACCCAGGCTGGAGTGCAGTGGCACGGTCTCAGCTCACTGCAAGTTCCGCCTCCTGGGTTCACGCCATTCTCCTCCCTCAACCTCCCGAGTAACTGGGACTACAGGTGCCCGCCACCACGCCCGGCTAACTTTTTGTTTTGTGTTTTTAGTAGAGATGGGGTTTCATTGTGTTAGCCAGGATGGTCTCGATCTCTTGATCTCATGATCTGCCCGCCTAGGCCTCCCAAAGTGCTGGGATTACAGGCGTGAGCCACCATGCCCAGCCAGATGCTGTATTTTTTAATAATCACAAGAAATCCATGAGGTACATAATCTTACACCCATTCTATTGGTGAAAAAACAAGTCTGTACAACAAGAAAGTGTCAGAACTGAGACGTGGAACGTGCACTCTCCACTACCCACAATGGGCTCCCCAGGATTGGTAAGAGGTGAGACTATTTTCTGTGCCTCAGTGTTATAATGTTCGCCATCTGCAATTGTCATCTGAGTTATTAGAAAGCCCTTTATGTGTCTCTGGGGCTGAATGTAGGCGCACAGCACAAGCACATGAGTATCCACAGCAGCCTTGCTTTTCCTCTGTGCAGTGATATGTTGGAGGTTTTTAATAAACAGGACGATAAAAGAACATTCATTTCATGAGGTGGAAAACAAGAGGGGCCTATTATAGAAGACAGATGGCAAGAATGAAAATGCCAGATAGTATGAACTCATTTGAGGAACCAGACACCCTGATTCTAAAGTTCAAGTTGCAGCTGCACCCACGTGCCTTGACTGCAGTAAGGATCAAAGAAATGTGATGTATTTCTTGCTCATATACTGTGCAGTGCACATGAGCATGTGTGTGTATGTGCATCTCTGTGTGCACGTGTGCTCTAACAGGGCACAGCCAGGAGAGCCCAGTCAGAGAAATCTACAGCAGCAGTAGCACTGTTCTCTGCCTGACAATAAAACACCATGGAAGACTCACCCCTGAAGAGAGGTCCTGGGCTCCCCGTGAGAACGGACTGAGGGTGATAAAATGTGTGCATCTAGCCTCACATGCTTTTGTTCTTCCACAGGGGCACTGCTCAGAGGTACTTTTCAGATACAACAGCTCGTTTTGGAATGTCTCCCTGGCAGGTGACCTTGAAGCTTCTACTGAAGTTCTTTGGGGGTATAATTTGCTCCATCTAGAAATACAATTAAATTGAAGTCAACTTCTCAAATATTTATTAAACAGTAATTATGTGCACAGCAGTGTATTAAATACAAACCATGAAAGATGTAGAGATTAATAATCTTTCAAGGAGTTAATTTTATAAGATATAAGAATTAAGATATTTATCTGAATAATGATAAATATTTTATAGGCTTTATAGGCCTTTTATAGGCTGAGTGTTAAGAGTCCTATTTTACCACTGAGATGAGTCAAGGTATTGATAGAATTTTAACCACCAGAGTAAAGGGTGTTCTGCACAGAGAAACAGCATGGGCACAGGCTAGGGGAAATAGCATGTAGTCGTTTTGACTGGTACATGGATTGCATGAGGGAAAATAAATGACAAGCCTGGCTGCAGGGACAAATTGGGATATATGGTAGACAGGGATGGAGAGAGAATCATCCCAGCTGGTGATCAGAAGGTCACTGGTGACTTTCCCAGCAGGTGTTTTGAAGAAGCAGTGTGATCAGAAGTCAGTTTGAAAAGCTGTAGTTGAGGAAAGTGGAATGTCGGGAGGTAGAAGCAGTTAAATGTCAACCAGTCTTACAAAGCATGTGGAGCTTAAAAGTTTCTATTGTAACAGCATATACTGCCTGCTGTTTTCTTTTTCTAGTGTTTGGCATAAGACCCATTAACATAAAGCATTAACTCGTGATTAGCTAATGGAGAATCTTATACATCAACACAAGGTTGATAATTCTGACACTACACTTACACAATTACAGTTTTCACTGTTGTGCTTAGAGGTAGTAGAGCAGCAGGATTAAGTAAATTTCAGTGTTTTAAATGACAGTTAGAAGACAAGAGAAGAATTTCGTAAGGTGTTAGTCTGTTTACTGAAAGATAGTGAGTTAGACTGGAATTCAGTAGGCTTTCCATACCATGTGGAACATGCAAGAAAAGTTCTTTTCCCAAAACTGCCTCAGAGAAGATCACCACTAATTTGGCAGCCACTGCTACCACTTCTAAATAATTAGGTTATGGCTTAGCTACTGGGTCTAATCGCAGGCTATAAGTTAATGCTGTTTCAGTCCCTAAAGGAAATACTCCTTGTTGCATGTATAGCTCAGAATATTGCACAATGTTTCTAAATAAACTCTGCAATCTAGAACTGGTTTGTCTTTTTGTCTGCAGAATTGGGTAATAGACCAATCAGGTGTTTTTGTTTGTTTGTTTTTTGTTTTTTTTTCTTGGCGGTTTTTTTGTTTTGTTTGTGCAGAAATACCTTAGCTATTAGGAATTAAATGTAAGAGGTTTTCAACAATTCCTCCTAGCTCTTTCTGGCAAAAGGTAATTGAGCAAAAGGTTAACAGATTCAGAAACTTGAGGTTAAAAACATGTAGGAAGAAAATCGAGTTAATTCAAACTCCACCCCTCTTTCTTCATGTTCTTAGTCTGTTGCTTAAGCTTTTTGCAAATAATCTTTTAAGGAGGCAATTTGGATTAATTTAGTCTTTTGCATGACTCCAGGTACCAATTAAAAAATACATCCCAGTATTTTGGAGGGGAGGTTCTGATCTCTGTTTTTTCTAAGCATGCTTCGCAAGTAAACAATTCCGTCCAAATTAAATGTCAGCGTTTTGGCCACGTTAATTCTAGGTTACCTTTAGAAAGGCTAACTCTACCTATGTACCGGGCCCAGTTCAGTTCTGTCTGACCCAGGCAGACCAAGGCCTCCCTGTAGGACTGGGTCCTGTTTCTGTCATGATTCTCAAATGCTCTCTCAAGCACAAAACCCTGGATTCAAAAGCCAAAAAGATCAAAATTACCTACCCCAAGGCCCTTAACTGGTTCCAATCTAGTTAACTGTTGAATCCAATTTGATTTTGAACCCTCTTCAGGCTCTAACTTAATCAGATACCTGGCCTCTTAACTGAATCCGATTCAGTAAAACAGGAGAAAAAAAAAAAAAGGAGAAAAAAAGGAACAAAGGTTGTTCAGATAAATTTGGAGAGCTCAGAACACAAAATAAGTGGAACTCAGAATCCCAGAGAGAGGCTCACCCAGCAATTCAGGCCCAGAAAAGAGATCCCTGGACTCAATGGGCTCTGGAGGGCACTGGCATGATTGCTTTCTGTTCCTGGGGTGGTCACTGGAAGTTCAGATCCTGTCAACTGGATCAATCTGTTAAAGAAACACCCAAGTTAAATTAAATTTAACAAACTTTATTTGAGCAAGAAAAGGATTCTAGAACCAAGCACCTTCTACACCGAAGATGGTTCAAAATGTCCCTGCCTCCGATGAGGTGAGCTACATTTATAACCAGAAAACAAGAAATGACATAAAGAGACTACCTGATTCGTGCAGTTTGGCCTAGGCTTTATTTGAGCAGAATTTGTTAGTTTTCAGCCTAGGATCACTTGGTTACAAGGGTAAACTTCTAGTTTAGGTTACAACTTGTTTACACATCAACTAAGGTACAGTTCACAAAGTAAGGAGACCAACTGGGGACAAACCTTATTACCCAAATGCAAAAGACACTTTAAACCAAACTTAATCTAACACTGTATTTAACACACTGAAGACATCACCAAGGAAAAAAAAACCAATACTTTAACTGATGTGGTAGTGTACACTCATAGTCCCAGGTGCTCCAGAGGCTGAGGCAGCAGGATCGCTTGAGCCCAGGAGTTCAAGGCTGCAGTCAGTTAGCTATGTATGCACCACTGTATTCCAGCCTGGGCCACAGAGCAAGACACTGTCTCTAAAAATTGAAAAATTTTAAAAATGTATTCCTCCTGTCTAATTGAGGCTTTGTACCCTTTGACCACCATCTTCCCATCCCCGCCCCCCCACATCCCCTGCCAGCCTCTTTTGATCACCATTCTACTCTGTTTCTTTGGTGTTGTTTTAAATTCTGCAAATAAGTGAGAATTTGCTCTTTGTCTCTCTGTTTCTGGCTTATTTCACCTAGTGTTCTCCAATTCCATCTATCGTCACGGCCTTTCTTTTTTAAGGCTCAATAATATTCCATTCTATCTACGTACCGTATTTTCTTTAACTATTTTTATCTGCTGATGGACATTTAGGTTGATGACATAACTTGGTGAATGTGAACAGTGCTCCAATGAACTTGGCAGTGGTAGACATCTCTTTGATAAACTGATTTTAATCTTTTGGGTAAATACCCAGTAGCAGGATTAGTGGATCAAATACTAGTTCAACTTTTAGTTGTGTATTTTTTTTAGGAAATTCCATATAATTTTCCATAATGGCTGTATTAATTTACATTTCCCCCAACAGTATACAAAGGTTCCCTCTTCTCCACTTATTCATCAACACTTATCTTTCATCTTTTTTATAATAGTGATTCTGACAGGTGTGAGGTGCTTTCTTCTTGTGGTTTTAATTTGCATCTTCTTAATAATTAGTGATGTTGAACATTATTTTGTATATCTTTTGGCCATTTTGTGTCTTCTTTTGAGAAATGTCTATTCAGGTTCCTTGCTCATTTTTTAACTGGATTATTTGTTTTCTGTCTATAGAGTTGCTTTACTTCCTTATATAATTTGGATATTAACTTCTATCAGATTTTTGGCTTACAAATATTTTCTGCCAATTCATAGCTTGTTGCTTCACCCTGTTGTTTCCTTTGTTGTGCAAAAGATTTTTAGTTTGATGTAATCTTATTTGTCTACATTTGCTTTTGTTGCCTGTGCTTTTGAGGTCAAAACTAAAAAATCATTGCCTGGACCAGTGTCATGTAATTTCCCCCTTTGTTTTCTTCTGGAGGTTTTATAGTTTTAGTCTTATGTTTCAGTGTTGAATCTATTTTGAGTTTATTGTTATATACAGCATGAGATAAGCATCCAGTTTCATTCTTCTGCATATGCATATCCAGTTTTCCTAACACTATTGATTGAAGAGATTGTCCTTTACCCACTGTGTGTGTGCGTTTGTATGTGTTTGTGTGCGTATATATATATATATATATATATATGTGTGTGTGTGTGTGTATGTGTGTGTATATATATATATATATTTGAGACAGGGTCTCACTCTGTTGACCAGACTGGAGTGCAGTGGTACAATCTTGGCTCACTGCAGCCTCTGCCTCCCAGATTCAAGTGATTCTCCTGCCTCAGCCACCCAAGTAGATGGTATTACAGTCATGCACCACCAAGCCCGGATAATTTTTGTATTTTTAGTAGAGACAGGGTTTTGCCATGTTACCTAGGCTGGTCTTGAACTCCTGAGCTCAAGCAATCTGGCCACCTTAGCCTCCCGAAGTACTGGGATTAAAGGCATGAGCCACCATGCCCAGACAACACATTGTATATTCTTGGCACATTTGTTGAAAATCAATTAACAGTACATATGAGAGTTCATTTCTGGGCTTTTCCTTCTATTCCATTGGTCAATGAGTCTATTTTTTATGACAGTGCCATGCTGTTTTAATTACCATTGCTTTGTAGTAGGGTTTTAACTCAGGTAGTGTGATAACCTCCAGCTTTATTTCTTTTGCTCATGACTACCCTGGCTATTGATGGTTTTTTGTGGTTCCATATAAATGTGAGGATGGTTAAGCACAGCATGTTGACTCACATCTGTAATCCCAGCATTTTGGGAGGCCAAGACAGGAGAATTGCTTTACCCCAGAAGTTCAAGACCAGCCCAGCAACAAAATAAAACCCTATCACTACAAACAAAAACAAAAAATTAGCCAGGCATGGTGGTCCATGCCTGTAGTCTCAGCTACTCAGGAGTCTGAGGCAGGAGGATCAGTCAAGCCCAGAAGCTCAAGGTTATGATGAACTGTGATCATGCCACTGTGCTCCAGCCTGGGCAATAGAGCAAGACCCTATCAATTAAAAAAAAATTAGGATTTTTGACCAGGCGCTGTGGCTCACACCTGTAATCCCAGCACTTTGGGAGGCTGAGGCAGGTAGATCACAAGGTCAGGAGATTGAGACCATCCTGGCTAACATGGTGAAACCCCATCTCTACTAAAAATACAAAAAATTAGCCAGGCGTGGTGGCGGGCGACTGTAGTCCCAGCTACTCGGGAGGCTGAGGCAGGAGAATGGCGTGAACCTGGGAGGTGGAGCTTGAAGTGAGCAGAGGTCTCACCACTGCACTCCAGCCCGGATGATAAAATGAGATTCCCTCTCAAAAAGATAAAAAAGGAAAAAGGGTTTTTTTTTTTATTCATCTGAAAAATGACATTGGACTTTTGTTAGTGATTGAATTGAATCCACAAATTACTTTGGGTAGTATGAACATTTGAACAATATTTTTTCATGGATTTTGCTTGTCTTCCAATCCATGAAGACAAAATATCTTTTCATTTATTTATGCCTTCCTGAATTTCTTTCACTAAAATTTTATAGTTCTCAGTGTACATGTTTTTATCTCCTTTGTTAAATTTATCCCTAAGCAGTTTTTATAGCTATCATAAATATGATTGTTCTTTTGATTTCTTTTTCGGAAAATTCACTGTTACTGTATAAGAATGCTAGTGATTTTGTTGTGTTGATTTTGTATCCTGCCACTTTACTGGATTTGTTTATTAGATCTAATATTTTTTGTGACATCTTTAGGATTTTGTATGTATAAGAGAATGTAGCTTCAAACAGAAATGACTTCACTCCTTCTCTTCTGCTTTGAATGCCTTTTATTTCATTTTCTATTCTAATTACTCTGGCTAGGACTTCCATTACTATGTTGAATAGAAGTGATGAGAGTGGACATTATTCTCTTGTTCCAGATCTTAAAGGAGTTTCAATGTTTTGCCATTGAGTTTAATGTTAGTTGTCAGCCTATAATATATTGCCTTTATTGTGTTGAGGCACATACCTTCTATTCCTAATTTGTTGAGAGTTTTTATTATAAAAGGATATTGAATTTTTTAATGCTTCTGTGTCTAATGAGATGATCTGTGGTTTTGGTGCTTGACTCTGTTAATGTGGTATATTACATTTTTGATTTGCATATGCTGAACCATCCTTGTGTAACTTCATCGTGGTGAATGATCATTTTAATGTTCCGTGGAATTTAGTTTACTAGTATTTTGTTCAGGACTTTTGCATCCATGTTTATCCATGTTAATCCATGAGAATTAGTCTGTAATTTTGTTTTTTTTTTTTTTTCCTTTGGATGTAGTTATCTGCATTTGGTATTCAGTGTAACTCTTGCCTTGTAAAAGAATTTAGAAGTATTTTCTCCTTTTGACTTTTGAAGAGTTTGTGAAGGATTAGTATTAGTTCTTTTTTAAAATGTCTGGTTAATTTAAGTTCTGCAATTCAACAGTGAAGCCATCAGGTCCTGGATTTTCTTTGATGGGAGACTTTGTGTTACTGTTTTGATTTCATTGCTCATTGTCTGTTCATGTTCTATATTGTTTCATGGTTCAGTAAGGGTAGGTTGTATGTATCCAGGAATTTATCCATTTCTCCTAGGCTTTTCAATGTGTTGTCATACAGTTGTTCATAATATTCTCTAATTATCCTTTGTATTTCTGTGGTTTCAATTGTGATGTCTCCTCTTTTGTGTCTGAACTTATTTATTTAGATCTTTTAAAAAATGTAGTCTAGCTGAAAATTTGTTGACGTTTTTATCTTTTCAAAAAGCTGAACTTTCATTGATCTGTGTATTGTTTCCCTACTCTCAGTTTTGTTTATTTCTGCTCCGATCTTTATCATTTCATTTCCTTCTGCTGATCTTGGGTTTGGTTTGTTCTTGCCTTCCTAGCTTCTTTGAGGTACATTGTTAGGTTATTTATTTGAAGTCTTACTGTTTTTTTATGTAGGCACTTATTGCTATGAACATCCGTTGTGGCACTTCTTTTGCTGCATCCAGTAGATTTGGTTTCTTGTATTTCCATTTTAACTTGCTTTAAGACAATTTTAATTTTCTTCTTAATTCTTCATTGACCCCTTGATTTTCAGGAGCATGTTTTTTAAATTTCTCCCTATTTGTACAGTTTCCAAAGTTCCTCTTGTTACTGATTTTTACTTCTCTTCCATTGTGATCTGAGAAGATGCTTCATATGAGTTTGTCTTTGTTGAGGCTTGTTTTGTGGCCTAAAATATGATCTATCCTGAAGTATGTTTCATGTGCTGATGAGAAGGATGTATGTTTGGCATCAGTTGGATGAAATGTTCTGTAAATGTCAGTTAGGTTCACATGATAAGGAGTGCAGTTTAACTCTAATGCTTCTTTGTTAATTTTCTGTCTGGACAATCTGTTCATTGCCCAGGGTGGGGTGTTGAATCCCTTACTATTATTGTATTGCAGTCTATCTCCACCTTTCTATCTGTAATATTTGGTTTATATATTTGGGTGTTCCAATGTTGAGTGCATATACATTTACAATTGTTATATCCTCTTGCTGAATTGATCTTTTTATCATTGTATAATGGCCTTCTTTGCCTCTTTTCACAGTTTTTGATTTGAAGTCTATTACATATGATATAAGGATAGCTACTACTGCTCTTTTATGGTTTTCGTTTTTCATTTTTTTCACTCTCTGTGTGTTTCTATAGATAAAGTTAGTTTCTTATAGGCAGCATATAGTTGGATCTTTTTAAAAATCTATTCAGTTACTATATTTCTTTTAACTGGAGAATTCCATTTTCATTCAATGACATTATTGATAGGTAAGGAGTTACTACTGCCATCACATTATTTTCTTTCTGGTTGCTTTGGAAGTCCTCTTTTCTTGCCTTAATTTCTTACTGTTCTCCTTTGTGGATATGTGATTTTCTCTCATAGTATGTCTTAATTCCCTACTTTTTATTAACCGTGTATCTATTTTAGGTTTTTGCTTTGTGGTTACCATGAGGCTTACAAACAGACATCTTATAGTTATAACAAGTTATTTTAAATTTACAACAACTTATCCTTGATCACAAAGTAAAGAAATAAGCAAAGAAAAAAACAAAGGTTCACACTTTGCCTTCATTCCTTCATCCCACATTTTGACTTTTGTTATCTCAATGTATGTATTTTACATTTTAATCTTTTTTAATCTCTTAAAATTGTTGTAGTTTTATTTTGTTAGATTTGTCTTTTATTCCTCATGCTAAAGATATAAGGGCTTTACATACTACGAGTATACTATTACCGTATTATGAATTTATCTGTGTATTTACTTTACTGGTGAGTTTTATTCCTCCAGATGTTTTCTTGTTGCATGTTAGCATTCTCTCTTCCGTATTGAAGAGGTAGCATTTGTATAAAACGGGTGGTGGTAATGAATTTTCCCAGCTTTTGCTTGTCCGGGAAATTCTATGTGTCTCTTTCATGTAAACAGGATGGCTTTGCTTGGTACACTATTTCTGGTTGGTAGTTTTTGTCCTTTAGCATTTTGAATATGTCATCCCACTCCCTCCTAACCCATAAGGTTCCCACTGAGAAGTCTACTGTCAGATGTATTAAAGACCTTTTTTATGTTATGTTTTTGTTTTCTCTTACTTATTTTAGGGTCCTTTCTTTGTCCTTGATCATTGAGAGTTTGATAATTATATGACTTGGGGTAGTTTTCCTTGGGTTGAATCTGCTTGCTGGCTTTGACTATCTTATACCTAGTTGTTTACATCTTTCTCTAGGTTTGGAAAGTTTTCTATTATTACTTTTTTGAATAAACTTTCTATTCCTATCTTATTCTCTACTCTCTTTTTAAAACTAAGCCTGAATATCACCCTTTTGAGTCTATTTTCTCTATCTCATAAATGTTCCTCATTCTTTTTCGTTCTTTTTTCCTGTTTTCTCCTCTATGTATTTTCACATACCCTGTCTTTGAGCTCATGAATTGTTTCTTCTGCTTGATTAATTCTACTGTTCAGACCTCCCATGCATTTTTCACTATGTTACTTGTATTTTCAGCTCTAGAATTTCTATTTGATTTTTGAAAATTATTTCAATCTCTGTTAAATTTCTCTGATGTTTCTGAGTTGCTTCCCTGTGTCTTATTGAAGTTTATTGGCCGGGCGCGGTGGCTCAAGCCTGTAATCCCAGCACTTTGGGAGGCCGAGACGGGCGGATCACGAGGTCAGGAGATCGAGACCATCCTGACGAACAAGGTGAAACCCCGTCTCTACTAAAAAAATACAAAAAAAAAAACTAGCCGGGCGAGGTGGCGGGCGCCTGTAATCCCAGCTACTCGGGAGGCTGAGGCAGGAGAATGGAGTAAACCCGGGAGGCGGAGCTGGCAGTGAGCTGAGATCCGGCCACTGCACTCCAGCCTGGGCGACAGAGCGAGACTCAGTCTCAAAAAAAAAAAAAAAAAAAAAAAGAAGTTTATTAAGCTTCCTCAAAACAGCTATTTTGAATTCTCTGTCTGAAAGGTCACACATCTGTATCTCTCCATGGTTGGTCACTGGTACCTCATGGTACCACTGATACCTTTTGAGTGAGGTCACGGTTCCCTGAACATCCTTGATGCTTGTGGACATACATTGATGTCTGAGCATTACAGATTTAGGTGTTTATTTTAGTCTTCATAGTCTGGTCTTGTGTATACCCATCTGTCTTCCGAGTGCCGTCCAGAAATTCAAAGTAAACTGCCTGATAAGTTCTCTAAACCTGTAGTCACTGCAGTCATTATAGCACTGAGGAGTGCCCTAAGACCATATATGCCATGATTCTAGTGCAGACTCCTAGATACTCAGCTCTGATAGACTTGGAGAACAGGAAGAATTCCCTGAGTTCCTAGGCAAAGTCTCTTGCTCACTTTCCTTTTTTCCCCCCAAGCAGAAGGAGTCTGTGCTGTGCTGCCTGGAGTTGGGGAAGGGCAACGAAGGCACTTCTGTAGCCACTAGAGCTGGCCCAAAGCTAGGTTGCACCTGAAGACCATGGCCTTCCAGACCAGTACTGCAGTCACCCAAGGCCTGCAGTCACTTCTGCCTGACTGCCACTGATGTTTATTCAAGGCCCAAGGCCACTTTAGTCAGCTGGTGGTGGTGACATCTGCCAAGACTTGGATCTGTCCTGCTTGAGTGACAGATTCCCTTCAGGCCAATGGTGGATCTACAAGCACCATATTGGAGCAATGGCATGAATTCAGGATTTTGAGGTTCTCCCTAGTGGTGCATTGTTCTGTGGTGGGCAGGGCTGGTCCCTTCTACTTTTTCCTCTCCTTTTTCAGAGCAGAAGGATTCTCTCTCCACACTGCACTGGCTGGTGTTGGGAAGAGGTGACAAGAGCACTCCCATGACTACCACAGCTCGTATCACTCTGGGTCATACTGCAAGCCCACAACCTCCCAGAACAGTGCATCACTGGGGTTTACTCAAGGACTATGATTGCTATAGCTTGGCTACCACTGAAATTTATTCAGGGAGGGGCCCAAGGCCACTTCAGCCAGCTGTTGTTAAAGGGGACTTGTACTCAGGTTTCTCCTGATAGGGTAGCAGATTTCCATCTGGCCTGGGGCAGGTCTGAATTCTTCCTACATGGGCACTGGCCTGGAACCAGGAGCAGTGGAATTCCTTTTTTTTTTTTTTTTTGACAGAATCTTGCTCTGTCACCCAGGCTAGAGTGCAGGGGTGCATTCTCGGCTCACTGCAACCTCCGCCTCCTAGGTTGAAGCAATTCTCCTGCCTCAGCCTCCTGAGTAGCTGGAATTACAGGCACCCACCACCATGCCCAGCTAATTTTTGTATTCTTGGTAGAGATGGGGTTTTGCCATGTTGGCATGGCTGGTCTCGAACTCCTGACCTCAGGTGATCCACCTGCCTCGGCCTCCCAAAGTGCTGGGATTACATGCGTGAGCCACTATGCCTGGCCAGTAGCAGTGGAATTCTGCTGAGCACTGTGTACCACTGTGGTGAGATTGACATTGAGTTGCAATGCAGTCTCCCACTCACTTCCTTCTCTTTGTCTTAAGCACATAGATTCTGACACTGCAATGCACTGCCTGGGTGTGGTGTAGAGTGGTATAGGTAATGTAAGACTATCCTTCATATCTTCTTCAATATATATTTTCTTGTTATTATGCAAAAATCAAGTACTACAATCTCCCACCTGACTGTTTAGTTTTTGTGAAGGTACTTTCTTGCTTAGATAGTTCCTCACTTTGATCTTCCTTTGCAGGGCTGATGGGTGGACTCACTGGAGGATTCTATTCATTCATCTTCCATTTTCTTTATAACGCTGAATAATATTCTTTTATCTGTATGTACCACAGTTTATCCATTCACCCACTGAAAGGCATCTCAGTTGCTTAATGTTTTAGTAATGAATAAAGTTGCTATAAATATTTGTGTGCATGTTTCTATGTGGACATAAGTTTTCAGCTTCTTTGGTTAAATTTCAGTGAGCACAATTGCTAGTTCATAAGGTAAGAATATGTTTAATTGTATAAGAAACCACCAAACTGTCTTCAAAAGTGGATGTGGTGTTTTGCATTCCTGTCTGCAGTGAGTAAGAGTTTCTTTTGCTCCACATTTCTGCCAACATATGTTGTTGTCAGTGTTCTGGATTTTGGCCATTCCAGTGAGTGTGCTGTGGTATCACCCTGTGGCTTTCATTCACACTTTCATGATTATTATTCATATACTTACTTGTCATCGTGTATCTTTTTGGTGAGATGTATATTAAAGTCTTTGGCACATTTTAAAAATCAGATTGTTTGTGTTCTTATTTTTGAGTTTATGAGTTCTTTGTATATTTTGAACAACAATTTTTTATCTGGTAGATCTTTTGCAGATATTTTCTCCCAATTTGTAGCTTGTCTTTTTGTTCTCTTGACAATGTCTTCTGCAGAGCAGAAGTTTTTTATTTTAATGAAGTTCAGTTTATCACTTCTCTCCTCTGTGGATCATGCCTCTGGGTGCTGCATTTAAGAAGTCGTCACCAAACCCAAAGCCATGTAGATTTTCTTCAATGTTACCTTCTAGGAGTTTTATAGATTTTTATTTTACATTTATATCTGTGATCCATGTTGAGTCAATTTTTGCAGAGTGTAAGTTCTGGGTCTAGATTCATATTTTTTTTCATGTGGATGCCCGGTTGAGCACTGCAGGGGCCACTGAAAATAATATGCTAAGAATAGATAAGGCTCAAGGACAGTATCTCTAGCTAGTTGCACTTTCAATGAACTCCAGTAGTCAAGGACAGTATCTCTAGTTGAACTTTCAATGAACTCTAGTAGGCGCCAAGAAGGCAGACAAATAAGAAAGAGCTTAGAGACAAGGAACTAAGCAGAAGGTTACATCTGGGCGCAGAAAGTTTGTTTTACATTGTGTTATTTTGCTGACGTGGGATTTATGGAGTATAAATAAAGTGAGGCGGAGGCTCTAGGTGCGGCCGCCATGTTCTCTGTTTGTCTTTGTCTCTTGTGTCTGTTCATTCTCCACCACCCCCGGCACGGTCCCCAGTAGAGCACCATTTGATGAAAGGTTATCATTGCTTAATTGATTGCCTTTACTCCTTTGTCAAAGATCAGTTTGTTCTTACTAATGTAGATCTATCTCTGGACACTCTGTTCTCTTCCATTGATCTATCTGCCAATTCTTTTGCCAATACCACATTTTCTTGAATACTGTAGCTTTCTGGTGTCTTAAAGTAGCACAGCATCAGTTTTTACTTTCTTTATATAAATTTTAAAATGAGTTTGTTGATATCTATGAAATAACTAGCTGATATTTTGGTGGAGAATGTAATACATTTATAGATCAAGTTGGGAAGAACTGAAATCATTATTGAGTCTTACTCTCCAGGAACATGAAATATCTATTTATTTAGTTCTTCCTTGATATTGTTTATCAGAGTTCTATAGTTTTTTTCATATAGATCTTGTACATATTTTGTTAGATTTGTGCCCAAGTATTTTATTTTTGCATGCTAATATACGCAATATATTTTAAGTTATAGATTCAGTTGTTCATTGCTGGTATATAAAAAGGTGATAGCCTTTCTGTATCAACCTTGAACCCTGCATCCTGCTATAATTGCTTATTAGTTCCAGGAGGTTTTTTGATCAGTTATTTCGGACTTTCTACATAAACATGTCATCTGCAAAGAAAGATAGTTTTTTTTTTTTTTTTCTTAATCTGTATACCTTTTCTTTCCATTCATTTTCTCATTGCATTAGCTAGGACTTCCAGTATGATAAACACTGAAGGGGAGTATTCATGCCTTTTTCTTGATCTTAGTGGGAAAGTTTTTAGTTTCTCACCATTAAATATGATGTAAACTGTAGCACTTTTGTAGATATTCTTCACCAAGTTGAGGATGTTCTGTACTATTCCTAGTTTACTGAGAGTTTTTATTATGCTTTAGTGTTGGATTTTGACAAGTACGTTTTCTGCATCTATTGATAAACTCATGATTTTTCTTTTCTATCCTGTTGATGTGATGGATTACATTATTGATTTTCTAATATTAAACCAGTCTTGCATAACAGGGATAAATCCTTCTTGGTCATGATGTATAATTCTTTTTACATTGTTGGAATCTATTTGCTAAAGTTTTGTTGAGGATGGCTGCATCTATGTTCATAGAAAATGTTGGTTTGTAATTTTCTTTGCCTTTAATATCTTTGATTTTGGTATTAGATTAATAATGAGCACATAGAATGAGTTAGGAAGTATTACCTCTGCTTCTATGTTCTGATAGAGACTGTAGAGAACTGGCATCTTTCTTTCTCTCTTTCAAATGTTTGATAGAATTTAATAGTGAATGTATGCCTGCTACCTTCAGCTTTAGAAAGTTATTACTGATTGAATTCTTTTAAAATATATATATTTAGGTTTATTCAGAATATTTATTTATTTTTGTGTAAGTTTTGGCGGATTGCACCTTTCAAGGAATTGGTACATTTCATCTAGGTTATCAAATTAGTAAGCATATAATTATTCATGGTATTCCTTTATTATTATTTTCCTGTCTGTGAGATTTGCAATGATGTCTCCTGCTTCATTGCTGATATTAGTCATTTGTATCTTTCCTCTTTTTTCTCACTTACCTTGGCTGGAGCCTTATCAATTTTATTTTTCTTTGCAAAGAACCAGTTTTTAGTTTCATTGATTTTCTTTACTGATTTCCTGTGTTCGGTCTCATGTATTTCTGCTCATGTTGTTATTTATTTTCTTCTGCTTCCTTTGAATTAATTTGCTCTTCTTCTTCTAATTTCCTAAGGTAGAAACTTAGGAGATTGATTTTACAACTCTCTTCTTTTTTAATATAGGAATTTGATGCTATGAATTTCCCTCTAAGCACTGCTTTTACTGTATCCTACAAATTTTGATGACAAATTGGGCTTTCATTTTCATCAAGTCAAAGTTATAAATGCAAATCATTGTCCGGATAAACACCATGGAGCATTTCCTCTCTGTTTTCATCTAGAAGTTGTACAGTTTTAGGTCTTATATTTAAGGCTCTGATTCATTTTGAGTTGATTTTGGTATGTAGTGTGAGATAAAGGTCTAATTCACTCTTCGACATGTGGATATCCACTTTTCTCCATACCATTTATTAAAGAGGTAGTCCTTTCCCTCATTGTGTTCTTGGCATCTTTGTCAAAAGTCAATTTGGCTATAAATATGTGCATTTGTTTCTGGGCTCCTTACTATGTCCCATGGCCTTCTGTGTCCATTTTTATCCCCTTTTGATGTTTGTTTTTTGAGATGGAGTATTGCTCTGTTGCCCAAGCTGGAGTGCAGTGGTGCAATCTCAGCACATTGCAGCCTCCACCTCCTGGGTCCCAGTGATCCTCCTGCCTTAGCCTCCCAAGTAGCTGGGACTACAGGTGCACGCCACCATGCTTGGCTAGTTTTTGTATTTTTAGTAGAGATGGGGTTTCACCATGTTAGTCAGGCTGGTCTCAAACTGCTGACCTCAGGTAATCTGCCCACCTTGGCCCCCCAAAGTGCTGGGATTACAGGCATGAGCCACTGCACCCGACCTGATACTGTTTTGATTGCTAAAGCTTTGTAGTAGACTTTGAAATCAGGTAGAGTGATGCCTCTAGCTTTGTTCTTTCTGTTCACTGCTTTGTCAATCCAGAAATTTTTGTGGTTTTACACAAATTTTAGAGTTATCTTTTCTATGTCTGTGGAAAATTTCATTGGAATTTTGGCAGTGATTGCATTGAATTTGTAGATTGCTTTGAATAGTATAGAATATTTTATGATATCCTTTCTTCCAGGCCATGAACATGAGAATTCTTTCCATTTATTTGTCTTCATATTTGTCAATGTTTTATAGATTGCAATGTACAAATCTTTCACCTACTTGGTTAAATTTATTTTAAGTATTTTATTTTGTGGCAATTATAAATGAGATTTAAAATTTTTTGTCATTAGTATAGAAACACTACTGATTTTTGTATGTTTGTTTATTTTTCTAAAACTTTACTGAATTTATTTTTTAGTTTTAACAGTTTTGCCGGGCGCGGTGGCTCAAGCCTGTAATCCCAGCACTTTGGGAAG
>NW_016804209.1:2793901-2826789 GCF_001698545.2 Rhinopithecus bieti | reverse complement strand
AAAAAAAAAAAAAAAAAAAAAAAAAACAGTTTTATGGTGAAGTCTAAAGCATTTTGCCCATATAAGACATTGTCATCTGCAAATAGAGACAATTTAGCATCTTCCTTCCTGATTTAGATGTCTTTTATGTTGGTTTGTGTCATAATCCCAGTAGACCCAATCCAAACATTATAATCCCTCATGTTGAAATCCTTAAAGATCAAAATCTCTAAAGTCAAAAATTCTTAACATCTAAAGTCCTGAAAATCACAACCACAGGATTGTTAGGCAGAAATATTACTTTGCCTTTGTCCTTTTGAAGAAAAAACGGGTTTCAGTTAAATTCCCAAACCATAATGACAGATTTGAAATTAGGTGCAACCAAAACTTCTAAAAGTGAATTTCAATGTGTTATCAATAAAGTTGGTTTTTTCAAGTCAGCACAGTACACTTGGTGAAAAGTGAATTGGCCATGTAATATGGCAACAATGTGAACTTCGGTTTAAAAATGCATCATTTGCCCTGAGTTGGCATTCCTTTCAGCTGATGACATCCCAAAAGCTTTTAATAAATTAGCCTCATTTGCCTGAAGAAGCCAGTGAAGTTACTGACTGGTTTGAAAATAATTGCGTGCAGGGCAGGTAAAAAGACATTTACACAATGGTGTTGTGTTTGATACCAGTATTATTTCTACCAAATCTGTGGTCTGTATACAAGGGCGTGCAGGATGGTTTCTGTGTGCCCAAAACAGCATAGATGCATGGCACAGAAAATGGGAAAATCTAATAGGGAATGCCGATGTCAGCATATATTAAGCAAAAGAATTTCAGAAGAGCGTAGAAAATGAATGTGAATGTATTTCCTGAGGAAAAGCATGTCCGAAAAGGAAACAAAAAAGTAGTCATTTATTGTGTTGCAAGACTTCAAAATATAGTTAATGATTATGAAAGCTGATCAACTCTTATGGACAGTCTTCATGCAATTGCCCATCATCTTTTTTTTTCTTTCTTTCTTTTGGTGTTGGGGGGTACAGGGTCTCACTCTGTCACCCAGACTGGAGTGCAGTGGCACAATCTCAGCTCACCACAACCTCCACTTCCCAGCAATTGCTCATAATCTCTGCCTTTAATATACTTTTCTTTTAGTTTTTTGATTTGTTTTGTTTTGTTTTGTTGCTTTTGGCTTTTCTTTTCCTTTTAAAGTTTTTTTCCATTATATTAAATTATCATTATTTTACAATTCACTACGCTTTGTATTTCACCATCACATCACTTCCAATATGGGAAGTATAAATTGTGTAAAGATTTTCAGAAAGTTAATTTATTTTATGCATTTCTTGCAAATATGACTTCATGAGGGTGCACTTATACAACACTGACTGTGTGTAAGCATTGTGCATGTAGACAAAATGTTGAAATCATCAATAAATGAAGAGATGTCCTTTTGTACAATTGTATTTGTGAAAGATAAAATTTTTTGAAATCTTGGCTCTTTGGGCAGCTGGTGCAGTGGTGATGTATGGTGACCCACTGTGGGGTTTTTTTTACGAATTTCATCAAAAGACCTAGGTTGTCACATTATTTCAGATGACTGCGGTTATAAAGCTAGGTGCACAACCTACTATTACCAATCCTAGTGATACGCATTTATACATATCACCTTTGACTTATTTCTTGATGAATATGGTTGATCTGCTCATAATCATTTTATCCATGTAATGTCATTAGTATATCTGAGTCTTTATGCTTGCAAAACATATATTTTATTATTGCCTATTTTATTGTACAAAGTAGCCTAGAAAATGTTGTGTCTTGTTATATATATTTCTTAAAACCCCTATTAAAATTAAATAAGTACCTCTTAAATAATGTGTTATTTTTTCCAGAATTTTGGGATTTTGATCTTTGAGGACTGTGATTTATGGGATTTTAGGCTTTAGAAAGTTTGATCTTTCACAATTTCAACATTTGGGGTTTTGGTGTTCTGAATTGTGTCTTCCAGGATTATAATTGGCTCCCATTTTGTTTCTTTCTCTTCCCCAATGTCTCTGACTAGAACTTCTAGTACTATGTTGCATAGAAGTGGCAGGAGTTGATATCCTTGCCTTATTCTTGATCTTAAAGGAAAAGTTTTCACTTTTCATTGCTGAGTATGATGTTAACTGTGAGCTTGTCATAGGTGACCTTTATTGTGTTGAGGTACAGTTCTTTTATACCTAATTTGAGAGTTTTAACATGAAGGGATGTTGATTTTGTCAAATGCTATTTTGCATCAATTTAGATGATGATATGTTTTCCTCTGTTATGTTAATGTGGTATATCACATTTATTGATTTGCCTACATTGAACCATCCTATATCCTAGAAACAAATCACATTTGATAGTAGCGAATGATCCTTTGAATGTGCTATTGATTTGAGGTTCCTACTATTTCATTGTGGAATTTTGCACGTGTGTTCATCAGGGTCATATGCCTGTAATTTTATTTCCTTGTCTGACTTTTATATTAGGGTAATGCAGACCTCATAAAATGAGTGTGAAAGTATTTCCTTGTATTCAATATTTGGAAGAACTTGAGAAGGACTGGTATTAGTTCTTCTTTACATATTTAGTAGAATTCATTAGTGCTCACCATCAGAGCCTGAGATTTTATCCTTTTATTTTAGTTGGCGTGTAATAATGTACATATTTATGAGATACAGAGTGTTATTTGGACATGCGTATGCAATGTGTAATGATCAAATCAGGAAAATTAGCATATCCATCACCTCAAACATGTATCATCTCTTTGTGTTTTGAACATTCAGAATCCTCTCTTCTAGCTTTTCTATAATGTATAATTAATTATAGTTAACCATATTTACCCTATAATACTACATAGCAACATGACTCCTTCCTCCTCTCTAGATATAATTTTGTATCTCTTAACAAACCTCTCCCCATCCTTCCCTGCCCCAACATTTCCTGGTCTCTAATAACCACAGTTTTACTCTGTACTTTCATGACTTTAAATTTTAGCTCTCACATGTGAGATAATGTGGTATTTATCTTTCTGTGCCTGACTTACTTCACTTAGCGTCCTCCAGGCTCATCCATGTTGCTGTGAATGACAGGATTTCATTCCTTTTATAGTTGAATAGTATTCCATTAGGTATAGAGTATATACCATGTTTTTTAATCCATCTGTTGTTGGATATTTAAGTTGATTCCTTATCTTAGCTATTGTGAATAGTGCTTCAGTAAACATGGAGCTGGGGTGGGGAAGGGTGAAGATAGTCCTCTGCTATTCTGATTTTCTTTCCTTTGAATAAATTTCCAGTGGTGGGATTGCTGGATCATATGGTTGTTCTACTTTTAGATTTTGAGACACCTCCTGTCTGTGTTGCATAAGTCTGTGCTACTTTACATTCCCATTAAGTATACAAGTGTTCCACCTTATCCACATCCACACCAGCATCTATTGTTTTTTGTCTTTCTTAGAATAGATATTTTAACTGGAGTGAGATGATATCTCGTGGTTTTGATTTGCATTTCCCTGATGACTTGTGATGTTGAACATTTTTTTTTTCACATTTTTTTGGCTGTTTGTGTGTCTTTTATTTGTATTTTTTGAGAAATGTCTATTCAGATCTTTTGCCTGCTTTTAAGCAAATTATTTGGCTGTTGCTATCAAGTTGTTTGAGTTCCTCGTATATTTTGCATATTTGCCCCTGGTTACATGAATAGTTTGCAAATATTTTCTCCCATTCTACAGACAGTCTCTTCACTCTGCTGATTGTTTCCTTTGCTGTGGAGAAGCTTTTAGTTGGACACTGTCCTTTTTTATTTTATTGACTGTGCTTTTGAAGTCTTAGTTATAAAATCTTTAGCTAGATCAATGTCCTGATGCTTTTCCTGTGTTTTGCCTTGTAGTTTTACAGCTTGAGGAGTTACATTTAAGTCTTTACTCAATTTTGAGTTAATTTTATATATGGTGAGAGATGTAGGTCTAGTTTTATTCTTCTGCATGTAGATATCTGGTTGTCCTGGTACAATTTATTTTCTGCTTCTGCAAGTTTGATTATTTCAGACACCTCATATAAGTAAAACTGTACTCACATAAGTACAGTGTTGTCCTTCTGTAAGTGACTTATTTCACTTACGTCTATCCATGTTTTGCAAATAATGGACTATCCTTATTTCAGGCTAAAACGACTCCATTGTATGTATATACTACAGTCTCTTATCCATTCATCTGTTGATGGATATTTAGGTTGCTTCCATATTATGGCTGTATTAAGGTTCTCTAGAGGGACCGAAGTAATAGGATATATATATGTGTGTATACATATATATGTAAATATATAAATATTTTATATAAATATATAAATTANAGTCATTTATTGTGTTGCAAGACTTCAAAATATAGTTAATGATTATGAAAGCTGATCAACTCTTATGGACAGTCTTCATGCAATTGCCCATCATCTTTTTTTTTCTTTCTTTCTTTTTGGTGTTGGGGGGTACAGGGTCTCACTCTGTCACCCAGACTGGAGTGCAGTGGCACAATCTCAGCTCACCACAACCTCCACTTCCCAGCAATTGCTCATAATCTCTGCCTTTAATATACTTTTTCTTTTTAGTTTTTTGATTTGTTTTGTTTTGTTTTGTTGCTTTTGGCTTTTCTTTTCCTTTTTAAAGTTTTTTTCCATTATATTAAATTATCATTATTTTTACAATTCACTACGCTTTGTATTTCACCATCACATCACTTCCAATATGGGAAGTATAAATTGTGTAAAGATTTTCAGAAAGTTAATTTATTTTATGCATTTCTTGCAAATATGACTTCATGAGGGTGCACTTATACAACACTGACTGTGTGTAAGCATTGTGCATGTAGACAAAATGTTGAAATCATCAATAAATGAAGAGATGTCCTTTTGTACAATTGTATTTGTGAAAGATAAAATTTTTTGAAATCTTGGCTCTTTGGGCAGCTGGTGCAGTGGTGATGTATGGTGACCCACTGTGGGGTTTTTTTTACGAATTTCATCAAAAGACCTAGGTTGTCACATTATTTCAGATGACTGCGGTTATAAAGCTAGGTGCACAACCTACTATTACCAATCCTAGTGATACGCATTTATACATATCACCTTTGACTTATTTCTTGATGAATATGGTTGATCTGCTCATAATCATTTTATCCATGTAATGTCATTAGTATATCTGAGTCTTTATGCTTGCAAAAACATATATTTTATTATTGCCTATTTTATTGTACAAAGTAGCCTAGAAAATGTTGTGTCTTGTTATATATATTTCTTAAAACCCCTATTAAAAATTAAATAAGTACCTCTTAAATAATGTGTTATTTTTTCCAGAATTTTTGGGATTTTGATCTTTGAGGACTGTGATTTATGGGATTTTAGGCTTTAGAAAGTTTGATCTTTCACAATTTCAACATTTGGGGTTTTGGTGTTCTGAATTGTGTCTTCCAGGATTATAATTGGCTCCCATTTTGTTTCTTTCTCTTCCCCAATGTCTCTGACTAGAACTTCTAGTACTATGTTGCATAGAAGTGGCAGGAGTTGATATCCTTGCCTTATTCTTGATCTTAAAGGAAAAGTTTTCACTTTTTCATTGCTGAGTATGATGTTAACTGTGAGCTTGTCATAGGTGACCTTTATTGTGTTGAGGTACAGTTCTTTTATACCTAATTTGAGAGTTTTTAACATGAAGGGATGTTGATTTTTGTCAAATGCTATTTTTGCATCAATTTAGATGATGATATGTTTTTCCTCTGTTATGTTAATGTGGTATATCACATTTATTGATTTGCCTACATTGAACCATCCTATATCCTAGAAACAAATCACATTTGATAGTAGCGAATGATCCTTTGAATGTGCTATTGATTTGAGGTTCCTACTATTTCATTGTGGAATTTTGCACGTGTGTTCATCAGGGTCATATGCCTGTAATTTTATTTCCTTGTCTGACTTTTATATTAGGGTAATGCAGACCTCATAAAATGAGTGTGAAAGTATTTCCTTGTATTCAATATTTGGAAGAACTTGAGAAGGACTGGTATTAGTTCTTCTTTACATATTTAGTAGAATTCATTAGTGCTCACCATCAGAGCCTGAGATTTTTATCCTTTTATTTTTAGTTGGCGTGTAATAATGTACATATTTATGAGATACAGAGTGTTATTTGGACATGCGTATGCAATGTGTAATGATCAAATCAGGAAAATTAGCATATCCATCACCTCAAACATGTATCATCTCTTTGTGTTTTGAACATTCAGAATCCTCTCTTCTAGCTTTTCTATAATGTATAATTAATTATAGTTAACCATATTTACCCTATAATACTACATAGCAACATGACTCCTTCCTCCTCTCTAGATATAATTTTGTATCTCTTAACAAACCTCTCCCCATCCTTCCCTGCCCCCAACATTTCCTGGTCTCTAATAACCACAGTTTTACTCTGTACTTTCATGACTTTAAATTTTTAGCTCTCACATGTGAGATAATGTGGTATTTATCTTTCTGTGCCTGACTTACTTCACTTAGCGTCCTCCAGGCTCATCCATGTTGCTGTGAATGACAGGATTTCATTCCTTTTATAGTTGAATAGTATTCCATTAGGTATAGAGTATATACCATGTTTTTTAATCCATCTGTTGTTGGATATTTAAGTTGATTCCTTATCTTAGCTATTGTGAATAGTGCTTCAGTAAACATGGAGCTGGGGTGGGGGAAGGGTGAAGATAGTCCTCTGCTATTCTGATTTTCTTTCCTTTGAATAAATTTCCAGTGGTGGGATTGCTGGATCATATGGTTGTTCTACTTTTAGATTTTTGAGACACCTCCTGTCTGTGTTGCATAAGTCTGTGCTACTTTACATTCCCATTAAGTATACAAGTGTTCCACCTTATCCACATCCACACCAGCATCTATTGTTTTTTGTCTTTCTTAGAATAGATATTTTAACTGGAGTGAGATGATATCTCGTGGTTTTGATTTGCATTTCCCTGATGACTTGTGATGTTGAACATTTTTTTTTTCACATTTTTTTGGCTGTTTGTGTGTCTTTTATTTGTATTTTTTGAGAAATGTCTATTCAGATCTTTTGCCTGCTTTTTAAGCAAATTATTTGGCTGTTGCTATCAAGTTGTTTGAGTTCCTCGTATATTTTGCATATTTGCCCCTGGTTACATGAATAGTTTGCAAATATTTTCTCCCATTCTACAGACAGTCTCTTCACTCTGCTGATTGTTTCCTTTGCTGTGGAGAAGCTTTTTAGTTGGACACTGTCCTTTTTTATTTTATTGACTGTGCTTTTGAAGTCTTAGTTATAAAATCTTTAGCTAGATCAATGTCCTGATGCTTTTTCCTGTGTTTTTGCCTTGTAGTTTTACAGCTTGAGGAGTTACATTTAAGTCTTTACTCAATTTTGAGTTAATTTTTATATATGGTGAGAGATGTAGGTCTAGTTTTATTCTTCTGCATGTAGATATCTGGTTGTCCTGGTACAATTTATTTTCTGCTTCTGCAAGTTTGATTATTTCAGACACCTCATATAAGTAAAACTGTACTCACATAAGTACAGTGTTGTCCTTCTGTAAGTGACTTATTTCACTTACGTCTATCCATGTTTTTGCAAATAATGGACTATCCTTATTTCAGGCTAAAAACGACTCCATTGTATGTATATACTACAGTCTCTTATCCATTCATCTGTTGATGGATATTTAGGTTGCTTCCATATTATGGCTGTATTAAGGTTCTCTAGAGGGACCGAAGTAATAGGATATATATATGTGTGTATACATATATATGTAAATATATAAATATTTTATATAAATATATAAATTATATATTATATAAATATTTTATATAAATATATAAATTATATATTATATAAATAAAGAGGGGTTTATTAAGTAGTATGAACTCACATGGTCACAAGGTCCCACAATAGACTGTCTGCAAGCTAAGGAACAAGGAAGCCAGTCCAGGTCCCAAAGCTAATGAATTTGGAATTCAATGTTTGAGGGCAGGAAGCATCCAGCACAGGAGAAAGATGTAGGCTGGGAGGCTAAGCCAGTCTAGCCTTTTCATGTTTTTCTGCCTGCTTTATGTGCTGGCAGCTGATTAGATGGTTCCCACGCAGATTAAGGGTGGGTCTGCCTTTCCCGGGCCACTGACTCAAATGTTAATCTCCTTTGGCAGCACTCTCACAGACATACCCAGGATTAATACTTTGCATCCTTCAATCCAATCAAGTTGACACTCAGTATTAACTATCACAATGGCTATTGTGTATAATGCTGCAATAAACATAGGAGTGCATACATCTGTTTGAGATCCTGATTTCATTTTGGGGGGATATATACCCTGGAGTAGGACTGCTGGGTCATATAGTAATTGTATATATTTTTTAGGAAGCTTCATACTATTTTCCATAGTTCACACTAAAATTAAGAATGATTTTGGCCAGGTGCTATGGCTCACATCTGTAATCCCAGCACTTGGGGAGGCTGAGGCCAGTGGGTCACTTGAGCTCAGGAGTTTGAGACCAGCCTGGACAACATGGCAAAATTTTGTCTCTAGGCAAAAATTATCTAGGCACAGTGGCACACACCTGTAGTCTCAGCTACTTGGGAGGCTGAAGTGGGAGGATCACCCAAACCCAGGAGGTCAAGGTGGTAATGTACTGTGGTCACACCACTGCAGTGCAGCCTGGGTGATGGAGTGAGACCCTGTCTCAAAAAAAGAATGATCTTAATAGTACAGTAATACAGTGTCAGATATTTGTCTTTACATTTATATTTATCAAGTGAGTTTATACTTTCATATACTTTTTTGTTATCATTTAGCATCCTTTTGTTTCAACTGTTACATACTTTTATGTTGTCATTTAGCATACTTTTATTTCAACATGAGAATCTATCCTTAGCATTTCTTTTGAGGCAGATGTGATGGTGATGAATTCCCTCAGGTTTTATTTATCTGGGAACATCTTATTTTATTTAATTTTAATTTTATTTTGAGACAAGTTTTCCTCTGTCACCCAGGTCAGAGTGCAGTGACATAATATCAGCTCACTGCAGCCTTAACCTACTTGGCTCAAGCTGTCCACTTTGGCTTCCTGAGTAACTGAGACTACAGGTGTACACCACAATGCCTGGTTTATTTTTGTATTTTTTGAAGGGATGAGTTTGCACCATGTTGCTGAGGCTGGACTCGAACTCTTGAGCTCAAGTGATCCACCAGCCTCAGCCTCCCAAAGCACTGGGATTACAAGCATGAGGCACCATGCCCAGCATTATCTAGGAACATCTTTATTTTCTCCTTCATTTTGAAAAGACAGTTTGCTGGGTATAGAATTCTTTGTTGCCATTTTTTTCCCCTCTTAGCCCTCTGAATATATCAACCTTCTCACTTCTGGCCTGCAAGGTTTCTGCTAAGATATCCACTGATAGTCTTATTAAGGGCCCCTTTTTAAATTTTTTTTTTTTTGAGATGGAGTCTTGCTCTGTCGCTCGGGCTGGAGTGCAGTGGCATGATCTCAGCTCACTGCAACTAGAGGTCCTTTTTATGTGATGGGTCATTTCATATAAAGTGTGCTTTCTCTTACTGCTTTCAAAATTTTCTCTTTGACTTTTAAAGATTAATTAATTAATTTTATTGATGCCTAATAATTATATTTAAGGGTGCATCTGATATTCTGATACATGTATACAATGTTTAATGATCACATAAGGGTAATCACTTCAAATATTTATCATTTCTTTGTGTTTGAAACATTCCAAATCTTCTCTCCTAGCTGTTTTGAAATATACAATAAATTCTTAACTCTAGTCACCCTACTGTGCTATCAAACTCTAGAACATATTTCTTCTATCTAACTGTATTTTTGTGATAATTCAATTATAACATGCCTTGAGGCAGACTTCTTTGGGTTCTCTTTGGTGTCTGTTTGGGTTCTATTTGGTGTCTTTTGAGTTTCATGAATCTGGATATCCATTTCCATCCCAAAGTTTGGGATTTTCTTGTTATTATTTTCTAAAATAAGTTTTGTACCTCTCTTTCTCTCTCTTTCTCTCTTTTTTTTGGGGGGGGATGGAGTCTCAGTCGCCAGGCTGGAGTACAGTGCCACAATCTTGGCTCACTGCAACCTCTGCCTCCCAGGTTCAAGTGATTCTCCTGCCTCAGCCTCCCGAGTAGCTGGGACTACAGGCACATGCCACTACACACAGCTAATTTTAGTATTTTTAGTAGAGACGGGGTTTCACCATGTTGGCCAGGATGGTCTCAATCTCTTGACCTTGTGATCCACCCACCTCAGTCTCCCAAAGTGCTGGGATTACAGGTGTGAGCCACCGCACCTGGCTGCCTGTCTCTCTCTTTTTCTCCTTCTTAGGCTCCCATAGTATGTATACTGGTTTGCTTGACAGTGTTTCTTAAGTCTCTTAGTCTTTCATCACTGTTTTTTTATTTTTTTTTCTTCTGATTAGATCATTTCAAATGACCCATCTTCAAGTTAATTGATTTTTTTCTTACACTTGATGAATTCTGTTGTTGAAGCTCTTTATTGAATTTTCAGTTTAGTTATTATATTCTTCAACTTCAGAGTTTCTGTTTGGTTATTATTTACACTTTTTATCTCTTTATTCATTTTCTCATATTGTTCACGTATCATTTTTCTCTGATTCTGTTTAGCTGTTTATCTTGTCCTTTTGTAGCTCGTCAAACTTCTTAAGATGATTATTTTAAATTGTTTGTCATGCTATTTATAGATCTTTATGTCTTTAAGATTGGTTACAGATGATTTATTTTGTTCCTTTGCGTGTGTCATATTTTTCTGAATCTTCATGTTTCTTGTAGCTTTGCAATGGTGTCTGTGCATTTAAATAAGCAGCCACTTTTTCTAGTCTTTACAGATTGGATTTAGCAGCTGAAAACCTTTAACAATCAGCCTGGCTAGAGATTTTGTGAATCTCTTGAAACTATTTTATAAATGTGCACATCCTCCTACTATCTCTTTTGCCTTGGGGAGATGTCTCAGGATTGTGCTTCTTCTTTCATTCCTGCAGAGTTGTGCTGGATGCTAAATGCTGCCTTATCCTTTTCTCTAGTACAGTGCATCGATATGCTGGAGCATTAGGTACAAGCTCAATTTCCCTTCCTCTCTCCTGAAGAGAAAATTCAGGATTGTGCGCATTTCCCCAATTGCACTAAGCCATGCCAAGCACTGAAAGTCATCCTCTCCTTTTTCCTAGGGCAGTGCATTGAGATGCCAGGATGTTGGGTGCAAACTCTACTTCTCTCTATCCCTCCTGCAGAAGTGGTCTCAGGATTGTGTGACTTCTCCCAGTCCTGCAGAAACAAGCTAGTTGCTGAGATATGTGTTGTCTGTGGATCTGTGCCATCTACAGAAATGAATACCATCTGCTAAGAACTGTGACATCCACTGACATCCTTGCCACTGCTAGGGGCCATGCTTGGTGCTGGGGGTTGTGCCAGCCGCTAGGGACTGCACTGGCAGCTGCAATCTGCCCTGGTAGCTGTGATTACCACCAACAAATGCATTAGTGCAATAAGTGCTGGCAACTGCAACCCATGCTGCATATCAAACGCTATATGAATGTCTGGACTTGCAGGCTTCTGAAAGTCTCATCAGTTGCAGGGAGACCCACCAAGGACTGGGAGTTGTGTGCTGGAGCCATGAAGGCTGCTCTTAGGTGTATGGGGGCTGCTGGAGGCCATGTGGTGGCTGGAGCCCTCACTGGCTGTTGGAGGCCATACCAAATGCTAAGCGCTACCTATCCCAAATCTGTTATTAGATATGCATAGGTATTCCAACTATGCTGGATCTTTCAGTCCTCTGAATGAGTCAAGACAGGAGCAGTTCTCTTGGGCCAGTGCCCTACAAGGTGGGGATGCTGGATGCACTCCTTGTTCTCCTTTCTTCTTGGAAGAAATTGTGGACCAAGTGGATCTATCTCAGTGGTGAGTTGTGCCAACTTGAAGGAAGGAGAAATGTGGGCAAAGTGAAATGCTCTTCCTACCTATTTCAATGTGGCCATTCTTGGTTCTGTGGCTCTTTTAGGATGCTGCAACTTCTACACTGGATCTGGTATTCTCACAAAGCTGAAATGTGTGCTACAAGAAGGGATACAGATATCCCTATTCACAGACAGCCTGAGTAGATGAGAATCCAGTCTGGAAACAAGTACATTGGACAAGGGACATAAGAGATCCATGTTCCTGGACAGTGTAGGAAGAAATAAAGGTCTATAGAAGAGCCTGGAATGGAGAAGGAAACATGAGATTAGCTGTCATTAGATCCCTTTCCTACCTCAAATTCTCTCACTCCTTATATGTCCATATGTCATGCTCATATGTCCATCACACACCTTTGTGCATCTTTCTTCTGCTAAAATTACCTTTTCTCCATTTCCTCTTTTACAAGTCTTACAAGTCTTCTCACTTAAGATCTAGTTTGTATGTTGTTTCTATGACTCTCATAACGAAGTCACTTTCTTTTCTTACTCCCAGAGTCTTTGTATTCATTTTTACTATAGAAGCAACCACACGGTACAACCATTTACAAGTTTTTCCGCTATTAGAGATGGTAAGTTTTATGTCAAGTTTTGTCAATATCTATCTGTGGGATCTGGGCCAAGTGGTGTTGCCTCTTTGAGTCTCAGCCTTCTGTGTAGGACGGTAAAGGTAAACTCATCGATCCCTCAGGGGACTTGGAGCCTTATAGTTCTAGTTTTTAATTCCATGGCCCCTTGATCTATAGCAAAACAAGTTGTGCACTTTAAGTGGCTAGTTTTATGTGTCTTGTGCCATAATAAGGTCTCTATGGGAGAAGGACCCAAAGCGAAGACCAGAGCCCAGAATTCTGAGGGTAAAATGTATACACTTCAACTGAGACACAGAGAAATGCCTTTCTAAAAAGTTGCCTATTTCTGAACTCAGTTTTTTTCTGCAACTATTATTTCCAGTGGCACTGATTTTTCTCCTTCAAGTTATTGTATTCATCCTTGCCTTAAAGTTTGTATCATTTGTGTCAATATTTAGCCAGCTTCACAACAAATTGACTCAAGCTATCCATTTGAAGTATTAACTCCTTATTTGGGCTATTCTTCTCTTTCCCTTTTCTTCTTTCTCCATAAGATGGCATTTGGAAGCAGTGGGAAACTTACATTTAACATCATATGCCGGGCGCGGTGGCTCACGCCTGTAATCCCACCTTTCAGGGAGGCAGAGGCGGGAGGATAGCTTGAGCCCAGGAGTTCGAGACCTGCCTGGGTAATACAGCGAGACCCAGTTCTCCACAAAAGAAAAAAAAAAAAAAAAAAAAAAAAAAAAAGACATTTAACATCATAGGTGATCAGGGAGGGTGTTTGGTCTGTATATATACTGCTGTTGACCTCTGTTCTAATGTCTAACGTCGTGTGGTCTTTGAGCATGGCCTCTTTATTTCAGCATCCACTGGTCTTTGGAATCCTGTGGTATAATCTCTTAAAATATGGGTGGTACTTCCTGGTGTTTTAGGCATAATGCTGGCATCTGCTGCTGATGATCATGTACTTTGCTGTTACCTCCAGTTCTGAGGTTCCTGCACCCTGCAGCCTTGACAGTTTGCCCCAGATATATCTCCCACTTGACTGCATTTTTCAGCACTTCTAGTTCCATCTCACAGTTAAACTCTCAAGTGTTTATTTGACTCCACTTGAGCCTTAAGATGCCACCTTAATGTCCACACAAATGGGGACCTCCATCAGCCACCTCTGGCTCATCTAATACCATGTTGGGTCATAATGACACACTCTGGAGAAATGGAGCACCAATTTTGTTGTTCTAAAACCGCCTCTCAGCCAAATATATTTAGGTGATTCTATTTTATCATTACATTTTCCCCCTTCTTAGAAAAAATTTTTTTGCAATTTTCCAGGGGTAAAAGCCTCAATCTCCTACTCTAGTTTCAATCGTTTAAGGATTGCTGGGAATTGAGGGGGTAGAGAATCTCTAAGGGACTTGAAAGGGGAAAAAAAATGGGATATATTTCAAAATTTATTACTCTGCCATAGTTAGAAAACATGTCTGTTTAGGTGAAATCGTTTTTTTTATTTTTATGTCCTTAATTCCCACATCACCCTTAGCTTTCTTCAAGCTGTACAGGGTTGCAAACTCAAGCATATTTGAGTTTGCCCCCTCCAAAAGGTCACTGAAATACAGAGAGACAGGGATTAGGGCTGTCACTCACTCCTGTCAGAATTCCCTGTATGCATATCTGAAGGCAAAATTCCAGGTTAGATAGTGGGAGTATTCAGCTTTGAGTTTCAATCAACCCAGAAAATTAGTCAGTTTGTTCATCATTCAGATTCAAGGTGACTGGGTTCAAGTTCCTTCCTTATTTAAGCCCAGAATGACAAGCTGCCTCTGGCTTCTCACCTTTCCTCTTCACAGTCTGTGGGCTTCGTTAAAATTGGTTTCTTCAAAGTGAAAAGAATAAAGAAACCTTGGATGAGGCTCTTAGAATATTGATCCTAAACTTCAGGAGACAAGGATAAAGGTAAAATCCTGTTAAATTCCAACAACTCTTCCCCAGTAATTCAAGGTCTTTGTTTTTAGAGAAATTTTTTTTTAAATTCATGTTCTTCATTTATAGTGGATAGAGATAATGCAGAACTGTGTTTAGTGTCTGATGTCATGAAATAAGACAGAACCAAAGAAAGATCTATTTTATGCGTATTTGCATCTCCAGTCTTTTGGTTCCATTGTAGCTAAAACATTGGACAGTTGCTATGGACTTCTCAGCATCCAATCATTCCTATCTGGAATGAATTTCAAGATGCAGAAGCAGGTCCAACATTCTACACTGGAAGCTGAAGGTTGGGCAGCTGTTCTGTCTTGACGATCATGTGGCAGCTGGGAAGGTGGACATGAGACCTAGACTCACCCAATCTGATGCTACATTATGGACTTTGAATCCTGAAGAGTAACACAAATGATAGGGGTGTCTTCTTGTGGTGACTGTGATGGATCTAGGGTCCTACAATGTGGCAGCGAGTGTGGGGAGGGGCACAGCCTAGCAGCAGTGGTTCTGAGTGTCCAGTGACCCAAACAAGCTCTTTCTGTGGTATGATTTTTAGTAAGTCTTGTCTCTGTATGGTTGCCTTGTTGCCAAACCTCCCTATCAATTTTAAAATTTTTGGATCTCCTTGTAAGAAATTACTTCTCTGTTTAAATAAGCAGAGTTAATATAGGTGGTTGCAACTAAGAACCCTGGCAGGTGCAGAGAAAATAAGCCCAGGGTAAAATCCACCTCTCCGCTCATCTTCCTCTTTCAGGGACCTGATGTCTGCACACAGCAGCCTGGCATCCTAGCCATTCAGACTGGTAGTTGACTCACGCTTAGTTCTTTGAAACATGTCTTAAGAGGTACACGGGCAACCTTGATCACTATATAAAGTTGTTGGGGATTTTGGAGGGTCTGCAAACCAGAGAGTCTGAAGTAACTAGGAATATTGCAGAGGAGATTTCTGTCTATGAGGCTACAGCCCACAAGTTCTCCCGTACACTCCTTTGTCTCTCACAGTTTCCATTTCTCAAGGTTGTCAATCTGCTAGATGCTACAGAGAAAATGACACCCCAAGCCAGGCACGGTGGCTCACGCCAGTAATCCCAGCACTTTGGGAGGCCAAGGCGGGCGGATCACCTGAAGTAGGGAGTTCGAGACCAGCCTGATCAACATGGAGAAACCCTGTCTCTACTAAAAATTCAAAAAGTTCAGCAGGTGTGGTGGCATGCGCCTGAAGTCCCAGCTACTCGGGAGGCTGAGGCAAGAGAATTGCTTGAAACCGGGAGGCGGAGGTTGCAGTGAGCCAAAAATCACACCATTGTACTCCAGCCTGGGCAACAAGAGTGAAACCCCGTCTCAACAACAAAAAAAAAAAAAGAGAGAGAGAGAGAAAGAGAAAGAAAGAAAGAAAGACAGAGAGAGAGAGAGAGAGAGAGAGAGAGAGAGAAGAGAAGAGGAGAAAAAAAGAAAATGACATCGCAAAAAAATGCATCCTAAGGGACCAATAGATATCAGCTTCCCTGTGACCCATCTAGGGTGGTATTTATAGTTTGAATAAGAGAGCAATCTGATGATGATAGAATGGTGTCAATCCAAGGCTGGAAATTCTGTGCTTGCGGTGAGTGAGCATGGACGCTTTCTTTATGCCTTTTGGGCTTATCCATCCATATCTGTTTCTAGGGTCTAGGTTCCCCTTGAGTCTGTTTCTGTGGATAGTTTAAACATCATGATAAATTTTTCTAGCAGGTATCTGGAAAACTGAAAGGTAATTACTTCCTGATGGCTAAACAAAAGAATTCAAGTGCTGTTTATCTCAGTGCTCTTCTCTTTTTTCTAGCCAAAATTCAAACGACCCACCGTTAGGTACTGTTACCAGAAAAGCATTTGTTACTCTCAAGAGTTTTGTTTGTCCCCTGATGAGAAAAAGGACTATTACTTTAAACTGTTGCCCTTTTTTTGTGGAGGTTGTATTGTAACCGGCAAAAGGGTCCAGCTGCCCACTGCTTGCAGAGAGAAATCAAAAATAATAATGAGTTGTAGTAAGAGGGAGAAGGATTTTATTATTCATGCTAGCAGGGGAAGAGCAGAAAAAAGTTCCACTCTCCAGTTCTTGGAGGGAATATGGGTTTTTAAAGAAAGGGTTTGGAATACAGACGAAGAAAAGAGAGCAGGAGGTGCCAGGTGGCGTGACTTGCTCTGTGGTCGTCTTAAATTATTGTCCCAATTGGTGAAGGTACTGGCACCATCGTGGGGATCCTGCCAGGTTACAAATTTGTCACTCTTCAGTCAAGTGTGGGTTCCATTCTCAAAGTAATCTTTTGTTGAAGAAAGAATTCCAGAGGTGACTAATCCCTGTCAGAATCTGACTGCTGAGCTTGTAAGGAAACATATGACCAGATAAGAGAGCGCGGGTGGGTGTGGTGGCTCACACCTGGAATCCCAGCACTTTTAGAGGCCAAGGCGGATGGATCACCTAAGGTCAGGAGTTCGAGACCAGCATGGTTAACATGGTGAAACCACATCTCTACTAAAAATATAAAAAATGATCCGGGAGTGGTGTTGCGCGCCTGTAGTCCCAGCTACTCGGGAGACTGACTGAGGCAGAAGAATCGCTTGAACCCAGGTGGCGGAGGTTGCAGTGAGCTGAGATCATGCCACTGCACTCCAGCCTGGGCGACAGAGCGAGACTCCATCTCAAAAAAAAAAAAAAAGAGAGAGAGAGAGAGGACATGGTATGTGCTGAACAAGCACATAGGTGAATAAATGTGCGTAAGGCATGGGAGTATAGCGTGGGAAAGGAAAGGGAGTGGAGATTCACAGCCCATTCTGAGGCTGTACTTTAAGATGAGCGGTAACATACATGCAGTTTTTCTCAAAGTTTTATCTTGAGACCAAGAGGAGGAAGAGGAAAAAGCAAAGAAGAAAAAATAGTTTAAAATGCAGTTTGAGGCTTAGCTGTTAAGCTGCTGGTTACAGTACTGAAGAACCTTTACATGTGGTCTCTCATTGTTATCTGGTTCTCCAAATGACTGCTGGATAAATGGCACTTACAGCGTGGCCAGAGACACCACATAAGCATATTCCCCCTAGTGTTACTTGAGAGTATTTTGTCTAGTTGTTGAGGTTAGTTCTGGTAACAAGTAAGCAAGGGTCATAATCAGAAAATTGTCAGAGGCATTTGAACCAGAGCAACTCCATATTCAATAAGATCTGCATAAAATAAGACTGAGACCTGCTGGGCTGCATTCCCAGATGGTTAAGGCATTCTAAGTCACAGGATGAGACAGGAGGTCGGTAGAAGACACAGGTCATAAAGACCTTGCTGATAAAACAGGCTGTGGTAAAGAAGCCGGCCTAAACCCACCAAAACCAAGATGGCAAAGAAAGTGACCTCTGGTGGTCCTCACTGCTCATCTTACACTGATTATAATGCATTAGCATGCTAGAAGATGCTCCCATCAGCACGAGGACAGTTTACAGATGCCATGACAAAGCCAGGAAGTTATCCTGGGGAGGAACCAGCCAGCAGGGTGGCTCATGCCTGTAATCCCAGCACTTTGGGAGGCCGAGGCGGGCGGATCTCGAGGCCAGGAGATTGAGACCATCCTGGCTAACACGGTGAAACCCCGTTTCTACTAAAAGTACAAAAAATTAGCCAGGCGCGGTGGCAGGCGCCTGTAGTCCCAGCTACTTGGGAGGCTGAGGCAAGAGAATGGCGTGAACCCAAGAGGCAGAGGTTGCAGTGAGCCTAGATCGCTTCAGCCTGAGCAACAGAGCAAGTCTCCACCTAAAAAAAAAAAAAAAAAAAAAAAAGAAGGAACCCTCAGTTCTGGGAATTGCCCATCCCTTTCCCAGAAAATTCATGAATAATCCACCCCCTGTTTAGCAAATAATCAGTAAGTAACTATAAGTGTCCTTAGTCCAGCAGCCTAAACTGCTGCCCTGCCTATGGGGTAGCCATTCTTCTATTCCCTTGACTTTCTTAATAAACTTGCTTTCACTTTACTCTGTGGACTCGCCCAAATTCTTTCTTGCACAAGATCTAAGAACCCTCTTTGGGGTCTGGATTGGGACCCCTTTCTGATAACAAAATTAGAACCGCTAATAAGGATCTGATCCTCTCGCCTGGCAATTTAGTTTTAACTTCTCTCCCTCTCCAAGAGGTTATCAGAAGAAAAGATAATTAGATAACTAAGATGAAATACTTCTGATGTCTGTAGTACTGGAGTATTGTCTGCTTTGTCTAAGGTGGTTTAAAATTGTTCTTAGAAGAAATACAAAATTAGGAAATTAGAGTTAAAAGAGACTTTAGTTAAGGGTCCCATAATCTCACTTCCTAATTTAACATTTCTAAAAACCAAGAACCCAAATGAAGGAGTAACATGATGTGAATGACGTTGAATAGTCTTAGTCCAGTGCTCTCCCCACTACATCAAGCAGCCAGAACCATCGTGTTGTTTACCTGTGTTTACTTAGATGTTTACACAAATACCTATGTATGTGTAAATGGATAAATACAAATATTCAAAGGAGAAGGATAAGCAAGACAACTTTCACAAGAAAATGTGACATCTTCAGGACCAATCAACCCAGCACTAAAATACTTTCTGAACGTATTATCATCTGGAAACCATCAAGATGACTTCATAAGGCACAATTCAAACATCTGTAAAAACCACGATTTCCAAGGTCATATAACACTTGGGTTAAAAAAGATGGATGGCTGCTGGGAAACAGAATCATTGGTCCAACAAGTTTGTTGGAATAAGCTGTTCTGTAAATGGAAATTATTTCCTCTGATTTTCAAACTGCTGGATGAGGCTTCATTTTTTTCAACTATATCTACTGACATCTAGTGTTATGCTTAGTTGGTTGCAGGTATATATCTAGGAAATCTGCACTGGAGAGCTGGGTATTAAACAGTCATCTGTAAAATGACATTGGAAGTATCAGCTTTTCATTACCCAGATGTCTGTACACTTGTTCACACTGGGTGAAAGTTATCATTGTTCTATTCGCCTTTCTCCGTTTTGTAAATAACGTCTGGCAAAAGGATTTAGAGAAAGGGGTGATATTGTGCCTTGATTCGTTTTGCTGATGAAGAATTGCCTTCTGAATACACTGCATGCTTAGTTTTCCAATGCTGATGATCTCAAGTAGCACATGTTATCCTTCTTTTTCCCACAGCCTCCTTCTGATTTTTGTGGACTTGTTCATTCAAATACGAGTCCTTTTCATTCTATTATCTCCGTAGTGAAGGGACAAGAAATCACTGAAATCTAGAACTAGAAAGAATTTAGAATCATGGTGTCCAGTTCCCCTCGTTAGTGGAAAAATCAAACTCTATAAAAATATTTTAAAGAGGTTTATTCTAAATGCATGACTGCAGTCCAGGGAAAACACAAACCCAAGAATCCTCGAGTACGTGGTCCCGAAGTGGTGGGGTTACAGTTTGCTTCCATACATTTTGGGAGACAGGAGTTGCAGGCAATGACATAAACCAGTACATAGAAGGCATACATTGGTTCAGCCTGAAATGGCAGGACATCTCAAACTGGGGGGCTTAAAAGGCATAGGTATGTTGGATATAAAAATGTTCTAGGGATAAATGCTTGGTGCCGCAAAGTGAAACCAGCACTCAGGCAAACGTTTTCTCAGCAAGGTAGTTTACTTCTGCAGAAGGGTGCCACTCATGTCAGTCAAGATCACAAGAGCACACTGAACAAAGAAGAGCAGGGGATTTTTATCTCTGATGTATAGTCCTTACCTCTGTGTCATTCCCCCATGGACTGGGGTCAGACCACACAATTTGAGCTGACCCGATTGACTACTTGCAAATATTTTCTAAATATGGAAGGGAAGGGGGATGTGAGGTATAGTGGTGAAGTGTGTGAAATGTGAAGTTTCGGGGGAACAGTGGGTGCAGGTAATCAAGGGAACACATGTGAGTTATTGATTAATGCTGATGGGAAGCAGGTAGGCTGTTTCCAGTAACTAGGGGCAAGGAGACATGTAGAACAAGAAAGTTGAGTTGGAGAACAAAGGACTAGGAAGTTAACAGGCTAAACCTTTGAAGAGAAACTGATTCATTGTATCTTAAAGGTGGGTTTTAGGGATTCTTGAGTTGACCACCTGTTGGGAAAGTTAGGCTATTGTCTAAAGACTTGAAGTTAGTAGAAAGGAATAATTGGGTTAAGATAAGGTGGTTGTTGGGGGCAAGGCCCTTGTTATGCAGAGGAAGCCTCTTAGGTGGTAGTGGTCAGAGAGAATAGACTGTAAATGTTTCTTTTCAAGCCTTTAAACGTGTCAGGTTCTAAGCTAATCTCTCCTAGATCCTAGATCATGGAAAGACCTAGAAAGGGAAGGCCTGGCTGCATTAATGGCAGTTCTCTACAGATGCAAATTTCCCCCATAAAAGACAACTTTGCAGGGTCATTTCAAAATATGTCACAGAATTACATTTTGGGGTGAAATATTTTGATTTCCTTCAGAGTTTGCTATCTGTCATGTGATGTTATACCAGAGTCAGGCTGGCAAGTAAGCCATATTAGGATAATAACAAGCCATTTAACAAGATTTTATGGTTAGTAGGGTGTGAGTTGACTTTGGCTTTGCATGGCCTTAGGCCTTGTTTTTAATTTGGTATCTAATTGCCTGACAGATTCTGTTTTGTGAGTGTTATTGTCAGAGGCATTTAAACCAGAGCAACTCCATCTTGAATAGGAGCCGGGTAAAATGAGGCTGAGACCTACTGAGCTACATTCCCAGATGGTTAAGGCATTCTGAGTCACAGGATGAGACAGGAGGTCAGCACAAGATACAGGTCATAAAGACCCTGCTAATAAAAGAGGCTGCAGGAAAGAAGCTGGCCAAAACCCACCAAAACCAAGATGGTGATGAGAGTGACCTCTAGTCGTCCCTACTGCTACACTCCCAGCAGCACCATCACAGTTTACAAATGCCATGGCAACGACAGGAAGTTACCCTTTATGGTCTAAAAGGGGAGGCATGAATAATCCACCCCTTGTTTAGCATATAATCAAGGAATAACCACAAAAATGGGCAACCAGCAGCTCTCAGGGCTGCTCTGTCTATGGAGTAGCCATTCTTTTATTCCTTTACTTTCCTAATAAACTTGCTTTCACTTTACTGTGTGAATTCACCTTAAATTCTTTTTTGTGCGAGATGCAAGAACCATCTCTTGGAGGCAGGATTGGGAGCCCTTTCCGGTGATATTAGGATCTTTATTTTAACTTTAATGCTGGTCAGTCATGCCTAAACTCCAAAAGGAGGGGGTATGACAAGGCATATCTGCCCTCCCTTCCCATCATGGCTAGGAATTCCATTTTTCAGGTTTCTCTGGGGTTCCCTTGGCCAGGAAGGGGTCTGTTCAGGCAGCTGGGGGACACAGGATTTTATTTTTGGTTTATACCCTCATCTTTTTTGCACTGGTGGAGGCAGAGGATAAGAAAGGTTGTGGCTTTCTCAGAATTCATAGCTGCTAAGACCAACCACAGAATAAGAAATTTAAACCAAAAGAAAAAAAATTTTCTTTTTTTTTAAGATGAGTCTCACTCTGTCGCCCAGGCTGGAGTGCAATGGTGCCATCTCAGCTCACTACAAGCTGTACCTCCCGGGTTCATGCCATTCTCCCACCTCAACCTGCTGAGTAGCTGGGACTACAAGCGCCCACCACCATGCCTGGCTTTTTTTTTTTTTTTTCTTTTTTTTTGTATTTTTAGTAGAGACGGGATTTCACCATGTTAGCCAGGATGGTCTCAATCTCCTGACCTCGTGATCCACCCGCCTCGGCCTCCCAAAGTGCTGGGATTACAGGCGTGAGCCACCACACCTGGCCGAAACTTTTTTTGATCAATTAGTTTGACTGATGAGAAAACCTGGACCTAAAAAATATAAGTGTCTTATCCCAGCTCATTCAACAGACTGGAGGCAAGACCCTGCCTCACATCCCTCTCTGCTGCACCACACTGCCACCTTCACCACCCAAGAATACAAGAGTGGAAAAAAATCGCCTTTCTTCTGAATATTAGACAAAGGAGGACATTGGAATGGGCAAGTTGTGACACGCCAAAACCTATGCGGTATTTTATGCTCTGGAGTTTTCATATCCTCATGCTGGCTTGCACTTAATTAGAATATTCTTCTCTGTGAGTACAGGCGTACCTTGTTTTACTGCACTTTATTGCACTTCGCAGACACTGCATTTTGTACAAATTGAGGGTTTGTGGCAACCCCTATGATGAGCAAGTCTATCGGCACCATTTTTCCAATCGCACGTGCTCACTTCTTGTCTCTGTTTTGGCATCTTTTAGCAATAAGGTATTTTTACATCAAGGTATGTATGTTTTTAGATATAGTGCTATTGCATACTTCCTAGACTATAATACACTGTAAACATAAATTTATAGGCACTGGGAAAACAAAAAAAAATGGTCTGATTTGCTATATTGCAATATTCACTTTATTGCAGCGTTCTAGAACCAAACCTGCAATATCACCGAGGCGTTCCTGCACAGAGTACTTGATTTCCCGTCACCTGTTGAGTGTTTCTACAGTCACACAGTGGATGTATTTAGCTTGTTCCTGGCTTTCGTTTGAAAGCCTTTAGTACTACCAATTTGTAAGCTTTTAAGGTTATCAAGAAAGAACTTTGGTCAATTATCCCTCACAGGATTTTCCCCTAACTTTTAGCATTTATGTGTAGTAATTTTACTTCAACTAAAAAGAAAAGAAAGAAAGAACTTAAAACCAAACAAAAAAAAAGGCTGATACTGCACTATTGTCTTACTGAATATTTTGGTTGGTTTTATTCCCTTTTGTACCAGATCTTGAAGGCTTCCAGGAGTCACTGCTTGCTTTGAAAAGAAAAAAAAAGGTTCTCTCACCTCCTCTGTGCCACCAGGTGGTTTCTTGTTTATACATGGAAGCCTCTCTGTGTCTCTGAGCTCTCACTTTGCCCTTTCATTTGCCTGGGCTTGAAAACTCAGAATTCATTAATCACTCCCCTTGATCTGGTAACAGCTTTAAAAACAGAAGGCTAGAGAAATGGTTTTCCAGAAAAATGAAAAGGTTTCAATTCCAATAGAGAATGGGAAGGGTTCCCTGGCTCAGAGAGGAGAGAAGGTATACAGCAGTATTACTAAGCAACAAGTCACTACATGGCAGCTACTCTTTACTATTTAAAGAACCAGAGTGAATATTTTCTATTTTAGAAAGTGGATTGTTTGCCTATCTGAGGAAGGCATTATAGCACTTAGCACTTGATGGGCAAGATCAAAATGAAGCTACTTGTCAGTGTGATTATAATGTATCTTCTGGCCGGGCGCGGTGGCTCAAGCCTTTAATCCCAGCGCTTGGGGAGGCCGAGACGGGCAGATCACGAGGTCAGCAGATCGAGACCATCCTAGCGAACACGGTGAAACCTCGTCTCTACTGAAAATACAAAACACTAGCCGGGCGAGGTGGCGGCCCCTGTAGTCCCAGCCACTCGGGAGGCTGAGGCAGGAGAATGGCGTGAACCCGAGAGGCGGAGCTTGCAGTGAGCTGAGATCCGGCCATTGCACTCCAGCCTGGGCGACAGAGTGAGACTCCGTTTAAAAAAAAAAAAAAAAAAAATAATAATAATAATAATAATAATGTATCTTCTATTCCTTTTCCTTTCACCCANCCAGAGTGAATATTTTCTATTTTAGAAAGTGGATTGTTTGCCTATCTGAGGAAGGCATTATAGCACTTAGCACTTGATGGGCAAGATCAAAAATGAAGCTACTTGTCAGTGTGATTATAATGTATCTTCTGGCCGGGCGCGGTGGCTCAAGCCTTTAATCCCAGCGCTTGGGGAGGCCGAGACGGGCAGATCACGAGGTCAGCAGATCGAGACCATCCTAGCGAACACGGTGAAACCTCGTCTCTACTGAAAATACAAAACACTAGCCGGGCGAGGTGGCGGCCCCTGTAGTCCCAGCCACTCGGGAGGCTGAGGCAGGAGAATGGCGTGAACCCGAGAGGCGGAGCTTGCAGTGAGCTGAGATCCGGCCATTGCACTCCAGCCTGGGCGACAGAGTGAGACTCCGTCTCAAAAAAAAAAAAAAATAATAATAATAATAATAATAATGTATCTTCTATTCCTTTTCCTTTCACCCATGGCTCGGAACAGCTTTATTTTCAGATGCTCTGGTTAATTTAACATTTTTATTGACTGGTTATTGGCTTTTTTAACTCCATAGAGGTTACTGATTATCAAAGGATTAGGAGATACATTAAACAATACAGCTGTTGGATATGTTTTCTCTTTTAGGAGGTTCCTGAAGATCTTGCCATATGTTTTTGAATGATGACTCTGAACTTTCACATGACAGAAAGATACCGTGCTCTGCTTTAAGAATCGGGTGAGTCTCTGTTGATACACTTGCTAGTTTGTGGCTCATTTATGTAAGGTGTGAGTATGTATTTATATGTTAAACATGAGGGGCACATAGAAATGAATCAAATCTTGTTATTTAGTTATTTATAAACTATTTGGGCAGTCTCACCTTTTAACTAATTCACTTTTCTGTCAGTTATAGTGAGTCAAACATAAAGGAACAAGACATGTAGACTACAGAGGGAAATATAATAATTGGGAACTGGAGGACATCTTGGAGCTTGGCATGTAAGATCATGTCTGTTTAAGAATGATATAAGGGTGGCTCACGCCTATAATCCCAGCATTGGGAGGCCAAAGCGGGCAGATCACCTGAGGTCAAGAGTTCAAGACCAGCCTGGCCAACATGGAAAGACCCCCATCTCTGCTAAAAATACAAAAATTAGCTGGGCATGGTGGCACACACCTGTAATGCCAGCTACTTAGGAGGCTGAGGCAGGAGAATCACTTGAACCCAGGAAGGAGAGTTTGCAGTGAGCCAAGATCGCATACTGCATTCCAACCTGGGCAACAAGAGTGAAACTAAATGGCAGTGGCATCCTAACATGTCACTGGACAATAGAGCACATAGGGACATATAGATAAGGGAAATTATAAATAAATCTCTAAAAAGATAAGATCGAAAGTTGAAAATATTCTTTGTTCTCACTGGATCATAGATCTTAAGGAAGGAACCAGATATGTAACTTTTAAGGAGTTCAAACCTTATGTTTTATCAGTCTTTTTAATAAAGTTAAATAAAAAATGTTTTGAAAAATGGAAAATCATAAAGGTGCTTTGGCCGTTTGCATGTGGGCTTATGTGAATTTATAATTAAATGAAATATGGTGCAGTGGATGCATCTGACTTCGTTGCCCCATTCTTTTCGTTTTTTGTGTTTTGGGGGGTTTTCTTTGAGACAGAGTTTTGCTCTTGTTAACCAGGCTGGAGTGTAGTGGTGCAATCTCAGCTCACTTTAACCTCTGCCTCCTAAGTTCAAGCAGAGCGATTCTCCTGCTTCAGCCTCTGGAGTAGCCAGGATTACAGGGGCCCACCGCCACACCTGGCTAATTTTTGTGTTTTTAGTAGAGATGGGGTTTCACCATGTTGGCCGGGCTGGTCTTGAACTCCTGACCTCAGGTCATCCACCTGTCTCGGCCTCCCAAAGTGCTGGGATTACAGGCGTGAGCCACCACACCCGGCCCTCACTGCTCCATTCTTATCTTGAAACAATGTTTTCCTACCTACAGGCACCCCAAAACTCCCTCCCCCTTTAAAAGACACATATTTATATTGTTTTTATTGCCATGAAGTTTCTCTTATGCATACCTACCTAAATTCCGTCTTTTTAACTATTTACTCCTGTCTCTCAGGCTAGGTAAAGTCTGCCATTTTGCCCAAGCCTGGATAATTTATAAAGGAAAGAGGTTTAATGGACTCACAGTTCAGCATGACTAGAGTGGCCTCAGGAAACTTACAATCACAGCAGAAGGGGAAGCAAACATGTACTCCTTCTGTTGGGCCTGTTAGCATTTGTAAACAGAAATATCTCACAGTATGGTGGGAGACCTTGACCAGGGACAACTTGGCTGAAAGTTCCTGGTCCTGTCTGTGGGAACTAAGGGAAAGACTAGGCTTACAATTTATGCTGAGCACCTCTTCATAACTCTGAATTATTCGAGTGACCTTTCAAGAACTGAAATTAAACCCCAGTTACAAAAATTAAACACTCCCTTTTCCATCTAAAAAAAGTAATGTGCATTCTGGAGATACTTGTTGCCTGGCAACAAAATGCATACTTCCTTCTCCTTCAGGGAACTGCCAAAAAAGATATAAATGCTAGGAAGAAAACTGGCCATAAAAGAGAGTCAATAAAATAAATCTGGTGATTCTTAGAGTAGGAGGAAAGCAGATTTACAAAATTTGCATGTTTGTGTGTATGTGTGTGTGTGTGTGTTTCTGTGTGTCTATGTACTCATGGACTGGGTAGATGGAGAGCATGAGATAGAAACAAAACAGTCTACAGGATGAATTTATTTATTCATTCAATTGTGGAATGAATGGAAACAGGCAGGTATAACAGGAGGGTTCCTGCTTTAGAGAAGTGTAGTGTTAACCATCTGTATTAGTCCGTTCTCCTGCTGCTAATAAAGACACGCCCAAGCCTGGGTAGTTTATAAAGGAAAGAGGTTTAATGGACTCACAGTTCAGCATGACTAGGGTGGCCTCAGGAAACTTACAATCATGGCAGAAGGGGAAGTAAACATGTCCTTCTTCACATGGTGGCAGCAAAGGAAAGTGTGGAGCAAAAGGGGGAAAAGCCCCTTATAAAGTTATCAGATCTCTTGAGAACTCACTCACTATCATGAGAACAGCATTAGGGTAACCCACCCGTGATTAAATTACATCCCACTGGGTCTCCTCCCACAACATGTGGGGATTATGCAAACTAAAATTTAAGATGAGATTTGGGTGGGGACACAGCCAAACCATATCACCATTCCCCCAAACCACTAACTATGCAATTATTTGAGGGAATAAGGAAAAAAAAAAAGAGTGTAACAATGATGGAAAATATGACCCTTTTTATTTGTTTTGTTTAAGAAACTAAAGCATGGAGAGGTTTACCTACTTGCAAAAAGTCAGATAACTGGTAAGTGGCATAGCTGGTTACTCTCTCTCTTACTTAGAGTATTTTTAATGTCTCAACAGTCACATGCACACCCCTCCAGGCTTCTACACCTCCTTTTTCCCCTGGAGAAAACTAGGTTCCCTTAATTATATTTCATATACACTTTTTTATTGTGGTAAATTATACATAACATACGATTTACCATTTTAACCATTTTTAGTCTATGGTTCAGTGGCACTAAGAACATTCACATTGTTAAGCAACTATCATCGTTTCCAGAACTTTTTCACCTTCCCAAAATGAAACTCGTACCCATTGAAAAACAACTCCTCCCATTCTTCCCAGCCCCCAGCCCCAGGCAACTAGTATTCTATTATCTGCCTCTATAAACTTGACTACTCTAGGAACCTTACAGAAGTGAAATCGTACAATATTTGTCCCTTTGTGCCTGGCATATTTCACTTAGCATAACGTCTTCGTTATGCACCAGATCTTGAAAGCTGCCAGGAGTCACAGCTTGCTTTATCCATGTCAGAGTTTCAAAGTTTATCCATGTCAGAATTTCCTTTCATTTTATCTATGTACCACATTTTGTTTATCCGTTCGCTCATCTGTAGACACTTTGGCTGTTTTCACCTCTTGGTTATTGTGAATAGTTCTGTTATAAACATAGGTGTAATAGTATCACTTCAAAAATCCTGCTTTCAAGTCTTTTTTATTTATACACAGAAGTGGAATTGCTGAGTCCTATGGTAATTATATAAAAATATGTTTTAGGAATTGCAATACTGTTTTCCACAGTGACTTCACCATTCTCTCTCCCCACCAACACTGCACAGGGTTCCACTTTCTCTGTGTTTTTATGAATATTTGTTATTTTCTGTTTTTGATAGTAGCCATCCTAATGGGTGTGAGGTTTTATCTTTTTGTGGTTTTGATTTGCATTTCCCTGATGATTAGTGATGCTTAGCATCTTTTTGTGTGCTTGTTGACAATTTGTATATCATCTGCAGAAATAACTGTTCAAATCCATTGCTCATTTTTGAATCAGGTTGTTTTATATTGTTGTTGTTTTAGGAGTTCTCTAAATGATAGGGACAGGAGGGAGAAAAATTCTGGGAGGGCAGGTCCCCGATGAGGGCCCCACCCTCGAACCTGAAGCTGCAGCACAAAGTGAGAACTTACATCCCTGGTTTCCTGCTCGGATGTTACCGTTTCTGAAATCACCCATGGCCTGCCCTGCCCCCCATCCTGGGCCCATAAAAACCCCAGGCTCAGCCAGCAGAGCGGAAAGAAGCATAATAGTCTCTAATGAGTCTTTGTATTTCCGTGGTCTCGGTTGTTACATCTCCTTATTTGTTTCTGATTTTACTTATCTGAGTCCTCTCTTTTTTTTCTTAGTCTAGATCAAGGTTTGTCCATTTTGTTTATTTTTTTTTTTAAAGCCAACTTTTCAGTTTTCTTGATTTTTAAATTTTGTTGTCTCAATTTCAGTTGTTTCTGCTCTGATCTTTATTATTTCTTTCTTTCTACTAATTTTGGGTTTGTTTTTAGCTTGCATTTCTAGCTACTTTGGGTGCATTGTTAAGTTGTTTATTTGAAGTCTTTCTACTTTTCAGTGTAGGAGTTTATTTGTATAAACTCCTCTCTTAGCACTGTTTTTGCTATAGCCCATAGATTTTGGTATGTAGTGTTTCCACTTTTATTTGTATAAAGAAATTTTCAATTTTCTTCTTAATTTCTTCATTGATTTATTCATCATTCAGGAGATGTTTAATTTCCATGTGTTTGTGTAGTTTCCAAGATTCTTCTTTTTATTGATTTCTAATTGTATTCGACTTCCAAAAATTTGTTGAGACTTGTTTTGTGGCCCATAATGTGGTCTTTTCTGAAGAATGTTCCATGTACTGATGAGAGGAGTGTGTATTCTGTAGCAGTCAGGTAAAATGATCTACAAATTTCAGTTAGGCCCATTTGGTCTAATTTTGGTTTCACTTTGATGTTTCTTTGTTATTTTTCTGTCTGGGTGAACTCTTCATTATTGAGTCTGAGGTGTTGAAGTCCCCTACTATTATTGAATTACAGTCCATCTCTCCCTTTAGAGCTATTAATGCTTGCTTTATGTGCTTTGGTATTCCAGCATTGAGTGCACAGGTATTTAGAATAGTTATATCCTCTTGCTGAACGGACCTCTTTAACATTATATAGTGACCTTCCTTGTGGTTTTATGTTTTTTTCACAGTCTCTGACTTGTAGTCTATTTTATCTGGTATAACTTTAGCTACTCCTGCTTTTTTTGTGTGTGTGTGGTTTCTGTTTGCATGGAATATATTTTTCCATATTTTCCCTTTCAGTCTGGTATAGATATATTTATAGATGAAGTAGTTTTCCATAAGGCAGCATATAGTTGGGTCATGTTTCTTCATCCATTCAGCCACTCTATTTTTTTTTTTTAATTTCAATTGGTTTTGGGGGAACAGGTGGTGTTTAATTACATGAATATGTTCTTTAGTGGTGATTTCTGAGATTTTGGTGCACCCATCACCTTAGCAATGTACACTGTACCCAATGTGTAGTCTTTTATCCCTTGCTACCCCACACCCTTTCCCCTCAAGTCACCAAAGTCCAATATATCATTCTTATGCCTTTGTGTCCTCATAGCTTAGCTCCCACATATGAGTGAGAACATATGATGTTTGGTTTTCCATTCCTGAGTTACTTCACTTAGAATAAAAGTCTCCAATTCCACCCAGGTTCCTGTGAATGCCATTATTTTGTTCCTTTTTATGTCAGAGTAGTATTCCATGGTATATGTAAACCATATTTTTTAATCCACTTGTTCATTGCTGGGCATTTGGGCTGTTTCTATATTTTTGCAATTGCAAATTGTGCTGCTATAAACATATGTGTGCAAATACCTTTTGCGTATAATGACTTATTTTCCTCCAGGTAGATACCTAGCAGTGGGATTGCTGGATCAAATGGTAGATCTACTTTTAGTTCTTTAAGGAATCTCCACACTGTTTTCCATAGTGGTTGTACTACTTTACATTCCCACCAACAGTGTAAAAGTGTTTCCATTTCACCACATCCATGCCAACATCTACTATTTTTTGACTTTCTGATTATGGCCATTCTTGCAAGAGTGAGGTAGTATCGCATTGTGGTTTTGATTTGCATTTTCCTGATAATTAGTGATGTTGAACATTTTTTCATATGCTTGTTGGCCATTTGTATATCTTCTTGTGAGAGTTGTCTATTCATTTCCTTAGCCCACTTTTTGGTTTGTTCTTGCTGATTTGTTTGAGTTCTTTGTTGATTCTAGATATATTAGTCCTTTGTCATATGTATTGATTTGGAAGATTTTCTCCCACTCTGTTGGTTGTCTATTAACTCTGATAATTATTTCTTTGGCTGTACAGAAGCTTTTTAGTTTTTATTATATGAAAATTATATACTATACAAAATTTTATATTTTAATGACTTTTATTATTATTGACGGGTAAGAACTTACTACTGACATTTTGTTATTTGTTTTCTGGTTGTTTTATAATTCCTGTCTTTGGCTGACTCTCTTTTCGGACTCAGCCTTCCTGCACCCAGGTAATTAAAAAGCTTTATTGCTCACACAAAGCCTGTTTGGTGGTCTCTTCACAAGGACGCGCATGAGATTTTGCTGCCGTGACTCGGATCGGGGAACTCCCTTGGGAGGTCAGTCCCCTGTCCTCCTGCTCTTTGCTCCATGAGAAAGATCCACCTCAGACCAACCATCCCAAAGAACATCTCACCAATTTTAAATCGGGTAAGCGGCCCCTTTTTACGCTCTTCTCCAACCTCTCTCACTATCCCTCAACATCTTTCTCCTTCCAATCTTGGCACCACCCTTTAATCTCTCCCTTCTCTTAATTTCAATTCCTTTCATTTTCTGGTAGAGACAAAGGAGACACGTTTTATCCGTGGACCCAAAACGCTGGCGCCAGTCACGGACTCGGGAAGGCAGCCTTCCCTTGGTGTTTAATCATTGCAGGGACGCCTCTCTGATTACTCATCCACATTTCAGAGGTGTCTGACCACGCTGCAGGGACACCTGCCTTGGTCCTTCACCTTTAGCAGCAAGTCCCACTTTTCTGGGGGAGAGGCAAAAACCCCTACCCCTTCTCTCCCTGTCTCTACCCCTTCTCTGCTTTTCTGGGGGAGGGGCAAGAACCCCAACCCCTTCTCTGCTTTTCTAGGGGGCAAGAACCCCTGAACTCCTTCTCTCCGTGTCTCTACTCTCTCTTTTCTCTGGGCTTGCCTCCTTCACTATAGGTAGCCTTCCACCCTCTATTCCTCCTTCTTCTCCCTTAGCCTGTGTTCTCAAGAACTTAAAACCTCTTCAACTCACACCTGACCTAAAACCTAAATGCCTTATTTTCTTCTACAATGCTGCTTGACCCCAATACAAACTCGACAGTAGTTCCAAATAGCCAGAAAACGGCACTTTCGATTTTTCCATCCTACAAGGTCTAAATAATTCTTGTCGTAAAATAGGCAAACGGTCTAAGGTGCCTGACATGCAGACATTCTTTTACACATCGGTCCCTCCCTAGTCTCTGTTCCCAATGCAACTCGTCCCAAATCTTCCTTCTTTCCCTCCTGCCTGTCCCCTCAGTCCCAACCCCAAGCTTCGCTGAGTCTTTCCAGTCTTCCTTTTCTACAGACCCATCTGACCTCTGTCCTCCTCGCCAGGCTGAGCTAGGTCCCAGTTTTCCTCAGCTTCCCCTCCCCCACCCTGTAATCCTTTTATCACCTGCCCTCCTCACACCCGGCTGGCTTACAGTTTCGTTCCTCGACTAGCCCTCTCCCGCTTGCCCAGCAATTTCCTCTTAAAAAAGTGGCTAGAGCTAAAGGCATAGTCAAGTTTAATGTTCCTTGTTCTTCATCCGACCTCTCCCAAATCAGTTAGTGTTTAGGCTCTTTTTCATCAAATATAAAAACTTAGCCCAGTTCATGGACTGTTTAGGCAGCAACCGTGAGACGCTTTTCGGTCCTAGACCCTGAAAGGTCAGAAGGCTGTCTTACTCTCAATACGCATTTTATTTTATTACCCAATGTGCTCCCAACATTAAATAAAACCCCCAAAATTAAATTCTGGCCCTCAAACCCCACAACAGGACTTAATGAACGTCGCCTTCAAGGTGTACAATAATAGAGTAGAGGCAGCCAAGTAGCAACTTATTTCTAAGTTGCAATTCCTTGCCTCCACTGTGGGACAAAC
>NW_016804209.1:2785929-2791165 GCF_001698545.2 Rhinopithecus bieti | reverse complement strand
AAAAAAAAAAAAAAAAGAGTATTCTGTCTATGTACTTACTTTTACCAATGAGTTTTATACTTTCAAATGTTTTCTTATTTCACATTAGTGGTATTTTTTTTCTTGCAGATTGACAAACTCCCTTTAGTATTTCTTGTAAAACATGTCTGGTGGTGATGAATTCCTTAGCTTTTGTTTATCTGTGCAAGACTTATCTCTCCTTGATATTTAAAGGATATCTCAGTTGACAAGGTTCCCCCAACTCCCTTCATCATTTTGAATATGTCATCTCACTCCCTCCTGACCTCTCTGAGAAGGCTGTTGCCAGATGAATTGGAGCACCATTATTTGTTATTTGCCTCATTTCTCTTGCTGCTTTTAAGGTCTTCTCTTTGTCCTTGACTTTTGAAAGTTTGATTATTATTTGCCTTGAGGTAGTTTTATTTGGGTTAAATTTGTTTGGTTATCTTTGACTTTTTTACATCTGGATATTTCTATCTCTCTCAAGCTTTGGAAAAATTTTTTAAATTATTTATTTAAATAAGATTTCTACACCTGCCTCTTTTCCTGCTTCCTCTTTAAGGCCAATACATCTTAGAGTTACCCTTTTAAGTCTATCTTTTAAATCTTGTAAGTATTCATTATTCTTTTCTATTATTTCTTTGGTCCTTACTGTGCATTTTCAAATAGCCTGTCTTCTGCTCCATAATTCTTTCTTTTGTTTGATCAGCTCTGCTGTTGAGACACCCTGGAGCATTTTTCACTTTGTTAATTGTATTTTCCCTCTCTAGGATTTCTGTTTGATTCTTTTTTGTTATTTCAGTTTCTTTGTTAAGTTTCTCTGATAAATTTTTACATTCCTTCTCTGTGTTTTCTTGAAGTTCATTGAGCGTCCTCAAAATAGTTATTTGGAATTCTCTGTCTGAGGGGTAACATAACTCTGTCACTCCAGGGTTGGTCACTGGCATCTTATTTAGTCTATTTGTTGAGGTCGTGTTTTCCTGGATGTTCTTGATGCTTGTGGAAATTCACTGATGTCTGGGCATTGAAAAGTTAGGTATTTATTCCAGTAATTGGTGTCTGGCTTTATTTTTACTCATCCTTCCTCAGAGGGCCTTCCAAGCATTCAAAGGGGACAGAGAGTTGGGTTCCTTAAGGCTACATGGTCACTGCAGCCATTCCAGCACTACAGAACACCTTAAGCTCAGGTATGCTACAACTCTTGCAGACTCCTATATACCTAGCCCTGATGGACTAGAAGAAAATAAAAAAGAATTCCCTGTGTTCCCAAGTAAAGTTTTTCACTTTCTTCCCTCTTATTTTCCACATGGAATGGTGCTGGACTATTTGGAGCTGGGGAAGGGGTGATGCAAACACTCTCATGGCTGCCATAAGCTGGCATTGTGCTGGGTCACACTTGAAGTGCACAGTGTCCCAGACCAGTACAGTACGTGGGCATACCCAAGGCCCACATCTGGTACTGCCTAACTCCCACTGATGTTTATTCAATGCCCAAGGTCACTTTATTCAGCAGGTGGTGAAGCTTTCCAGGACGTGGGTTTGACCCACTAAGACAGCAGATTCCCTTCTGGGTCTGGAAGCACCATCCAGGAGCAATGGCCTGGAATCAGGAGCTGTGGGACTCTGCCCAGAGCTTTGTTTTACTGTGGCTGAGCTGGTACCCAATTGCAAGACAATATTCCCTGTACTCTTTTCTCTCGTTTTTCAAGTAGAAGGAGTCTCTCTCCACACTGCTCTGCCTAGAGTCAGGAGAAGGGTGACACAGGCAATCCCATGGCTGCCATATGTGGTGTGATGCAGGATCACACCCCAAGCCTACAGCCTTTGAGACCAGTACCAGAGTTTGCCCGAGGTCCACAGTGCTATGGCCTTGCTGCCACTGATATTTATTCAGGCCTTTAGGCCACTTCAGCTAGCCGGTGGTAGAGCAAGTTGGAACTTGGGTACCTTCTGTTGGGGCAATGGGTTACTCTTTGGCACAGGACTGATCTAATTGCTTGCTTTGCGGGCGCTGGTAAAATTCTACCAAATGCTGTGTTCCACTGTAATGGGGTGACAGTCTGTGGCACTTCTCTCTCTCTCTCTCTCTCTCTCTCTCTCTCTCTGTCTCCATGCTGTACTGCCTGGGTCCGGAGGAGGGTAGTGTAGGCAATATGAAACTGTCCTTCCTACACACTTCAATGTTTCTTGTCTTGCTGTTATACAAAAATCAGGTACTATGTGACCTCTCACCCAGTTTTTTAGTCCTTATGAAGGCGTATTATTGTAAGGGTAGTTGTTTAAGTTGATGTTCCTATGGGAGTGGGGGTAAGGAGGACAATTGCTCAAGGGTTCCGTTTGACTATTTTGCTCTACCTGTCTCCAAAGAGCATTATCTGTGACTGTTAACTCATTATCTGAAAGAAAAACAATGGTATATTCCATTATGTCAGTGGCTCTGAACATTTTCTGGATTACAAATATCTTTGAAAAATAATTAGACATGCACACACGCTCTTGAAAGTGCCTGCTTATACATGCATGCATAAACACCTCCCCACACAGGGAAACACACGTAATTTTAGAACTTTTTTTTTAACCCAGCCAGTGTCTGTTAGCAGGCCTCTGTCCTGATGTGCAACATCAAATGCCTTGGGAATGCCATGAGTTGCTTTCTGGTCTCATCTCTTCCTTTGCTTTTCCTTATTCCTCACAGAGAAACCCCCTTCTAACAGCCATAATTTTTTCTGTAGTCAAATATGAGCTGGGCTTTAAGCAAAAGGTAAATAAAAGCATAAACTGACTACTGGGCCAATGTATAGACCACATTCATTCAGTGGTGACTGATTAACTTGTAACCTAAGCAGTTGGTATAAATACAGAGATAGAGGCTGTAGTTTCCAGAACAGAAATAAAACCTACATACTGATGTAGCTTATGCATAATGAGCTGGAGAAAGTTGGCACTGAAAGGCACGACAGTGCTCTATTGCCTAACACTCCCCACTTTATAAACTAAGATCCAAACAAGCAGAGTGACTTACTCATGGTGAAATAGCTAGTTAGTGGCAGAGCGAGGACTCGATCCTGTTCTGCTGGTTACTGATTAAGAGATTTAATACATAAGCCATCAAGTATGTGACCTTCTGATATACTTAATGGTTTATGAAAAACACAAGCTGTCATGAACGTGTATAAAGATTTAATTGTCTTTAAAGATACAGGTCACCATTTTAATTTGCACGTATTGGGGATTCACTATACTTAAAATTATTCAGAGAGTTATCCTACTGTTATAAGGGAGATTTAAAAAAATAGCAAGTCACAGTAACAGTATAGGGTGCTGACACGTGTCTAACAGAAATAACACCGTGGTTGTCTCTTGAACAATGCAGAGATTAGGAGCACCAAACCCCCAAACAATCGAGACTCTGTATATGACTTTTGACTGCACCACAATGTAGGTATTAATAGCCTACTGTTAGCCATAAGCCTTACCAATAACATAAACAGTTGGTTAACACACATTTTGTATATGTATTGCATATTGTATTCTTACAATAAAATAAGCTAGAGAAAAGAAAATATTATTTCAAACATCATGAGGAAGAGAAAATTTACTATTTACTATTCATTAAGTGAAGTGGACCATCATGAAGGTCTTCATCCATGTCATTTTCATGTTGAGTAGGCTGAGGAGGAAGAGAAAGAAGAGAGATGGGTCTTGCTGTCTAGGTGGGGGGGTCTTGCTGTCTAGGGGTGGCAGAGGCAGAAGAAAATCCACATGTAAGTGTGCTCGTGCAGTTTAAGCCCACATTAAATATCTTTTATACAGTTGTATTTAGAGTATACAATAAACAACAAAGTGCTGAACAATGTTTCATTGAAATAACACTATCCTTATTTATTCACCCAACCAGTGCTATTACAAGCATATTTACATACAATGTAGTCTATAGAAATTACACTATACTGATTTATTGAGCCACATAAGAATGTTACAAATGTCATTTATGTATTTGTATTTCCAGTGTATAACATGGCACACAGAGAGCAGTACATATGGTTTCATGAATATAACATTGGTTCATTACACAATTATCTGTTAACAAAACATAGTTTACACGTGTCTCTTTACCGAGATTATACATTCCAGTCCAGAATGTGGCAAATAATGTTTCATAGATATGACAGTATATTGATTCATTCACACAACTGGCACTCTTAGAAACATCTTTTACCCATAAAATTTTATGAAGTGTATAATATTCAGCAATAGTCCTGAACAATGTTTACAGAAATGACATTATGCTGGTTTATGCACACAAAGAGCAGTCTTAGCAACATCTTTTACACATGTGTCATAAAGAATGCATACCGTGCATCATGGTATGTTAAACTCAGTGCTTCATAGAAATAAAACTGATTCGTCCACACAAGTTGACCTGTTAGAAATTCCTTTACACGCCGGGCATGGTGGCTCACACCTGTAATCCCAGCACTTTGGGAGGCCGAGACGGGCGGATCACCTAAGGTCGGGAGTTCGAGACCAGCCTGACCAACATGGTGAAACTCCTTCTCTACTAAAAATATAAAAATTAGCTGGACGTGGTGGTGGGTGCCTGTAATTCCAGCTACTAGGGAGGCTGAGGCAGGAGGATCGCTAGAACCCAGGAAGCGGAGGTTGCAGTGAGCCGAGGTGGTGCCATTGCACTCCAGCCTGGGCAGGAAGAGCAAAACTCCATCTCCAAAAAAAAAAAGAAGAAATTCCTTTACACATGTGTCTTTGGAGAGTGTAAAGCATGCGGCATAGGGAACAGGACAAAATGCTTCATTAAATAGCATGGGACTGATTTATTTATTCAATTGGCACTCTTAGAAACACATTTACGCATCTCCTTAAAAAGTGTATAATGTCCAGGAATTTATCCATTTCTTCTAGATTTTCTAGTTGATTTGCGTAGAGGCATTTATAGTATTCTCTGATGGTAGTTTGTATTTCTGTGGGGTCAGTGGTGATATCCCCTTTATCATTTTTTATTGCATCTATTTGATTCCTCTCTCTTTTCTTCTTTATTAGCCTTGCTAGCGGTCTGTCAATTTTGTTGATCTTTTCAAAAAACCAACTCCTGGATTCATTGATTTTTTGGAGGGTTTTTTGTGTCTCTATCTCCTTCAGTTCGGCTCTGATCTTAGTTATTTCTTGCCTTCTGCTAGCTTTTGAATGTGTTTGCTCTTGCCTCTCTAGTTCTTTTAAT
>NW_016804209.1:2771770-2784638 GCF_001698545.2 Rhinopithecus bieti | reverse complement strand
AAAAAAAAAAAATAAAAAAAAAAAAAAAAAAAAAAAAAAAAAAAAAAAAAAAAAAAAAAAAAAAAAAAGTGTATAATGGGGCTGGGCGTGGTGACTCACACCTGTAATCCCAGCACTTTGAGAGGCCAAGGTGGGCGGATCACCTGAGATAAGGAGTTTGAGACCAGCCTGGCCAACATGGTGAAACCCTGTCTCTACTAAAACTAAAAAAATTAAAAATAGCTAGGCGTGGCATGGGGGCGGTTGCCTATAGTCCCAGCTACTCAGGAGACGGAGGCAGGAGAATCGCCTGAACCTAGGAGGCAGAGGTTGCAGTGAGCCAAGATCTCACCACTGCACTCCAGCCTGGGCAACAGAGCCAGAGTCCATCTCAAAAAAAGCAAATGAATAAATAAAAGTGTGTAATGGGCAGAAGAGTGTTGAATGCATGATTCAATGAAATAAAATTCTTCTGATTCAGTCACATAACTATACTTCATATGGTTTGGATATTTGTCCCCTCCAAATCTCATGTCGAAATGTGATCCCCAATGTTGGAGGTAGGGCCTGATGGGGAGTGTCTAGGTCATGAGGGCAGATCCCTCATGAATGGCTTGGTGCTATCCTTGTGATAAATGAGCGAGTTCTTGTGCTGCGTTCACATGAGATCTGGTTGTTTAAAAGAGCTTGGCCCCTTCTCTCTGTCTCTCCTGCTCCCACCCTCACCCTGGGATGTGCTATTCCCCCTTCACCTCTGGCCGTGACTCTAAGCTTCCTGAGGCCCCTCACCAGAAACTGAATAGATGTTAGCTCCATGCTTGTACAGCCTGCAGAACCGTGAGCCTGCTAAACCTCTTTGCCTGGACAACATGGTGAAACCCCATCTCTACTAAAAATACAAAAATTAGCTGAGCATGGTGGCACACACCTGTAATCCTAACTACTGGGGAGGCTGAGGCAGAAGAAGCACTGGAACTTAGGAGGCAGAGTTTGCAATTAGCAGAGATTGAGCCACTGAACTCCAGCTTGGGCAACAGAACAAGACTCCGTCAAAAAAAAGAAAAGAAAAAAACTCCTCTTTGCTTTATAAATTATCCAGCCTCAGGTATTTCTTTATAGTAGTGCCAAAATGGCCTAGCACAGTAGTCTTCAAAATATTTTTATGCATGTATCTGTTGCGAATGTGTAGCCTGCAGCATGGAGTACTAAATGCCACGCTTCGCGGTAATACCACTATACTAAATCATTCCTACCACCGGCACTCTAAGTGTCTTTCATACATGTGCCCTAGCATATATAATATAAAGCACAGATTATCAAATACAGTATTTTAGATATAAAATGGTCCTGATTCACTTAAAACAAGTACTTTAGAAAATACTGAACACATGGCGCTTTAAAGAATGTATAGCAGGCAGCACAGAGTGGTGAACACAGTGGTTCAAACAAATGATAGTATCTGATTCAATCAGGTAAGTAGAAATCTTAGAAACATCTTTTAAACATATTTGGAGAATGTATAACATGTAGCAAAGGGTTTCCCAGACATTTCACAGTACTGATTCATTCACACAACTAGCGCTCTTAGAAATACCATCATATGGCCAGGTGCGGTGGCTCATGCCTGTAATCCCAGCACTTTGGGTGGTTGAGGTGGGCAGATCACAAGGTCAAGAGATTGAGACCATCCTGGTTAACACAGTGAAACCCTATCTCTACTAAAAACACACACACACACACAAAAATCAGCTGGACATGGTGATAGGCACCTGTAGTCCCAGCTACTTGGGAGGCTGAGGCAGGAGAACTGTAGGAGAACTGTAGGAGAACTGCAGGAGGTGGAGGTTGCAGTGAGCCAAGATAGTGCCACTGCACTCCAGTCTGGCAACAGCGAGACTCTGTCTCCAAAAAAAAAAAAAAAAAAATTACCATCATACACGTGTATTTTGTTTTTTTAAAAACAGGTCTCACTCTGTCACCCAGGCTGGAGTACAGTGGTATGAACTCAGCTCACTACAGCCTCCACCTCCCAGGCTCACATGATCCTTTCACACCTTAGCCTCCTGAGTCGCTGGGACTATAGGCGTGCACCACCACACCTGGCTAAATTTTGTGTTTTTTGTAGAGATGGGGTTTCACCATGTTGCCCAGGCTGGTCTCAAACTCCTGGACTCAGGCAGTCCACCCACCTCAGCCTCCCAAAATGCTGGGATTGCAGGTGCAAGCATGTACACACTATTCAGCCCACACTGCTGAACAGAGTGTGTCACATCGAAACACTTGATTCATGTTTTGTCCACACAGCAAGCATTCTCATAAACATGATTTATGCATGTCTCTTTAGAGTATATAACAGGCACAACAGATGGAAATACAGTGTGTTATGGGCTCAATTATGCACCCCCACAAAATTCAAAGGAAGTCCCAAGCCCCAAAAGGTCAGGATGTAACCATACTTAGATATAACCATACTGGCGGGATATGGTGGCTCATCCCAGCACTTTGGGAGGCTGATGCAGAGAGATCACCTGAGGTCAGGAATTCGGGAACAGCCTGGCCAACATGGTGAAACCCCGTCTCTACTAAAATGCAAAAATTAGCTGGGTGTGGTGGTGGGTGCCTGTAATCCCAGCTACTTGAGAGACTGAGGTAGAAGAATTGCTTGAACCTGGGAGGCGGAGGTTGCAGTGAGCTGAGATGGTGCCACTGTACTCCAGCGTGGGCTACAGAGTAAGACTCTATCTCAAAAAAAAAAAAACAAAAAAAAAACAGTGTAACCATATTTAGAAATAAGTTTGTAAAGAGGTGATTAGGTTAAAACAGTGCAGCCAGGCCTGGTGGCACATGCTTATGGTCCCAGCTACTTTGGCCATTGAGGTAGGAAGATTGCTGGAGCCCATGAAGTCGAGATTGCTGTGAGCCATGATCTCACCACTGCACTCTATCCTGGGCGACCGAGCAGGACCCTATCTCAAAAAATAAAAAAGCAATTAGGGTGAAGCCCTAATCCAATAGGACAGATGTCCTTATAAGAACAGAAAGAGATACCAGAAGTGAACATGTACAAAAAAGGAGCCATGTGGGGACAGAATGATAAAGCAGCCATCTGCAAGCAAGGAAAAGAGGACTCGGGAGAAACCAAACATGTCAGCACCTTGATCTTAGACTTCCAGGCTCCAGAACTGTGAGCAATGAACTTCTGCTGTTTAAGTCTCCCAGGGTGTGGTGTTTTGTTAGAGTGACCCTAGCAAACTGGGGCTCATTTTGGTACTGCGAGGCAGAATGTGGCTGTAACAAAGTTCTAAAAAAGTGGAAGTAGTTTTGGAACTGGGTAATGGGTAGGGATTAGAAGAGTTTTGAGGTACCTGTTAGAGAGCATAGATTACCCTGAAGAGATTGTTGGTAGAAATGTGGGTGGTAAAAACCATTCTGATGAGAACTCAAGTGGAAAAGACGAGTATGTTGTTGGAGAATAAAGGTCATCTTTGTTACATAAAGTGGTGAAGGGGTTGAATTGTGCCCTAGCATTTTGTGGAAAGCAGAATTTGTGATAAACTTGGATATTTAGCCGACTGAAGATTTCTGAGCAAAGTATTAAAAGTGTGGCTTGATTTCTCCTTACTGCTTATAATAAAATGTGGGAGAAAATAGATAAATTGAAAGTATTATTAAGCAAAAAGGAACTAGAACTTGAAGACTTGGAATATTATGAGACTACTCATATTTCCAAAAAAAATAGTGATTTCTGGAAAGAACACCAAGAATGTGGCTGGAAAATCACCCAATAACAAGATTATGGGTGTGACTCATAGATCCACTTAGCTATCTCGGCAGAAGCCAGGAAAGGGGATGGGGCTGTACCAGCAGATACACTGACAGCTTGGACCAAAGAGGACAGAGATGGCACATGATGAAAGAAGAGTGTCAGATTTCTGGGATTGTACAGGAGGGAACAATAGATTTGTGACCAGGTGTTATCCTTCAAGAAAAGAAAGGAATGACTCTGAAAGTGATTCCAGGATTGGCAGGGCTTCAGCTACCACCACAAGCAAAGGAAGCACAGAACCAGGGGTTGAGCTTGTCACCTCCTTGGGTACGGCAGCCCAGGTCACCACCATCTAGGTCCCCAAAGCAGGGCTGTCATTCAGGCTTTGGGGTTGGGGGTGTTGCCCTGGGCTCTCCTGGGAGGGTTGCCAACCAGGGTGATTGGAGCAGTGTTGTGCCCATTGTCACAGAGGAAAAGCTTCCTCCCCACTGGGCCCGAAAGGTGGGACTGCAACCACAGTGTGCTCAGAGGACACAAGATCAAACCAAAGATACTTATTGTTGAGTCTTAAAAGCTAATGACATTTTTCTGATAGGTTTTGGAGTTGCTTGAGACTCATGACCTCTCTCTTCCTTCCAATTTCTGTCTTTTGGAAAGGGAATGTCTATCTTTTGCCTGTCCCAGCACTGTAGTTTGAAAGCAGATGACTTGCCTGATTTCACAGGTTTATACCTGAAAGGGAATTTTCTCCTCAGGAGACATCATCCACACTAAATTTAGATGTTCTGAGTGAGTCTCACCCAGGCTAGATTTAGATATGGTGATAAGATTTTGGGCATAGAGTTGATGCTGAAATGGGCTGATATGTTGGGGTTTTGAAGTGAGGTAGATTTATTTTGCATATGATAAGGCCATAAATTTGGGTGCCCAGTAGGTGGAATGTTATGGAATGAATTGTGTCCCCATACAGTGTCTATGTTGAGATCCCAAACGCCAGTACATCAGGGTGTAACTGAATTTGAAGATAAGGTCTTTAAAGGGGTGAATACGTTAAAATGATGCCATAGAGTGGAAGCCTAATCTAATTGGTGTTCTTATAGAAGAAGAGATACCATGGGTGCACCTGCACAGAGGAAAGGCCATGTGAGGACACAGTGATAACACAGCCATCTGCAAGCCTCTAAGAGAAGACTGAGGAGAAATCAGACCTGCCAACACTTGAGCCTCCACCCTCCTGAACTGTGAGAATATTAATTTCTCTTCTGTAAGTTTCCCAGTAAATGATATTTTGTTATGTCAGCCCTAGAATACTAATACACAGTGTTTTGCAGAAATGATATTATCCTCGTTAATTTAAGCAAATAGCATTGTTAGAAACACATTTATATATGTGTCTTTAAAGCATGTGTGACACATGGCAGGTGCTGAGCACAGTGTTCTTTCATGCAATCAGCACCTTTAGAAACTTTTTCTTTAACAAGAAGGTATAAATGCAGCACAGACTAGGAAACCCAGTGTTAGGCAGACAAAACAGTATTCTGACTCACTCAGGGAAGAAGAGCTCTTAGAATCATCATTCACACTTCTGTCTGTGGAGAGAATATAATGTGCAGAACAGCGTGTTGAACGAAGTGCTTCACAGATTATCCTGATTCATGAATGCAAATAGAACACTTTGAAAAAATCATTTAAATGTCTCGATAGATGTTGGATAACCTATGGCACAGACTGGTGAACAAAGCATTTCACTGCAAACACGATTGTGATTCATTCACACAAGTATTCTTTTATTTTGTATGTACATGTCTCTTTGGAGAGCACGTAACATGCTGCATAGACTGGTGAACCCAAGGATAGACAGAAAAAAACATTATCCTAATTTATTCAGGTAAGAAGAGCTTTTAAAATCATATTCACGCTATGTATATAGAGAGACTATAACATGTAGGGCAGAGTGTGAACAGTGTGTTTCACAGAAATACCGCAGTCACACTGTCTTGATTCATTCATGCCACTAGCACTCTTAGAAATAGCTTTTATACATGACTTTTAGAGCACATATAGCACAGAGTGCTTGATATGCTTTGGATCTATGTCTGTATTAGTCCATTCTCACACTGCTAAAAAGATACTACCTGAGACTGAGTAATTTATAAAGAAAGGAGGTTCACACCATGGCCTCTGTATACCTATGTTACAAACCTGCACGTTCTGAGCATGTATCTCAGAACTTAAAGTATAATTTAAATAAAAAAGAAAGAAAGAAGCAAGGAACAAAGACTGAAGAAACAGCACTTGATTTTTGGGACTTTGAGATCTCACACTGAGAGATGGTGTCTGAATGCAAAGCAATTAATACTGCCTATAGAGTCCATTCACAGTAACACACTTACCCATTCTTAGATTCTCGGTGAAAATTCTGCAGCTGTCTGGATCTGCATATTCAGTTTCCTGTATTCAAAGAATAGATACGTGTGTAGCCTTGGAAAAAATTTATTTTTCCCCAGACTTCAACGTCATTTAAATGATACTGATAATGGAAAGATTTCCTCAACATACTAATTTCAGGAATACCAGAAACATTCTCTCTTTTGAAAAATAATAATGAAAAAAAGAGAGAATAGTCTCCCTAAGGTGTTAGTAGTCTAAACTCTAGTAAAAGTGATTTCTAAGTAACTGATTAACAGTAATAAAATGGTTTCATTTGTTTAAAAAAAGAAAAGAAAGGAAGTTTAATGGACATACAGTTCTGTATGGCTCGAGAGGTCTCAGGAAACTTACAGTTGTGGCGGAAGGTGAAGGGGAAGCAAGGCACGTCTTACATGGTGGCAGGAGAGAGTCAGAAGGGAGAGGTGCCACTTATCAAACAACCCAATCTTGTGAGAACTCTGTCACAAGAACAGCATGGCAGAAACAACCCCCATGATTGAATCACCTCCCACCAGGATCCTCCCTTGACATATGGGGATTACAAATAGAGATGAGATTTGGGTGGGGATACAGAGCCAAACCGTATCAGTGTCTCCACCAAATCTCATGTCGAATTATAATCCCCAGTGTTGGCGGCAGCGTCTGCAGCACTCATTTGTTGAACACAGTGTTTCACAGAAATAACCCTGTCCTCATTCATCCACAGAGCAAGCATTCTTATAAACATCTTTTATCATCTCTTTTTAGAGAATGAATAACATGCAACTGAGGGTGCTGGACATAGCATTTCTAGGAAATGGGACTAATCTGATTCATTCAGGCCAGTAGCCTTCTTACAATCATCTTTTACATGTGAAGTACAAATTGGTGAATGTAGGGTTTCACAAAAATACCATTATCCTGATTTGTTCACATAACTAGCAATCTTAGAAATAACTTATATATATATATATATATATCTCTAAGCACAGAATGTTTTCAGTTTTATACAGAACAGTATCCTGATTCATTAAGGAAAAAGATTTCTTAGAAACATATGTTATACATGTTTCTTTACAGAAAACATGTATTTTAATATGTGCATGTATAACATGCATCACAGGTGGTAAACATTGTATTTCACACAAATAACACCATCTTGATTTATCTGATTCATTTACACAAGTAACAAATAAAACTATCCTGATTTGTAGAGTAGTGTTACTAAATGCTGTTGGAAACATCTTTTAAACACGTCTGTTTACAGAACATATAACATGCACCTCAGAGTGTTAAAGAGAGTGACTCACACAAGTGACACTATCTTGACTCATTCTGGAGCGAACATTCTTATAAACATCTTTGCTCATGTCTCTTTAGAGAGTGTATATTATACAGCAGAGTGGTGAACCCAGTGTTACACAGAAAGAATGGTGTCTTGATTCGTTTGTGTAAAAGGAAACCTTATGGCTGGGCACAGTGGCTCACACCTGTAATCCCAGCACTTTGGGAGGCCGAGGCAGATCGATCACCTGAGGTCAGGAGTTCGAGAGAAGTCTGGCCAACATGGCGAAACCCTGTCTCTACTAAAAATACAAAAAATTAGCTGGGTGTGGTGGTGGAGATTTTGGTGGGTGCCTGTAATCCCAGCTTCTCGAGAGGCTGAGGCAGGGAGAATTGCTTGAACCTGGGAGCTAGAGGTTGCAGTGAGCCGAGATTGCGCCACTGCACTCCAGCCTGGGTGACAGAGCGAGACTCCATCTCAAAAAAGAAAACCTTAGAATCGTCTCTCACACATCTATAGTGCATACATGCAGTAGAGATTGGTGAGTACAAATCTTTCAGACAAAAAATAATATGCTGATTAATTAGCATATTAGACACATCTTTATATTGGTGAATGTAGGTTTCACAAAAATAGATGTGTCTAATATGCTAAATGCACTAGTGTATTAGACACATCCTTAACAGATGTCTCTTTTAGAAAACATATAACATGCAGCACAGTGTGATAAACATAGTATTTCACAAAATAATGCTAATGGGCCAGGCACGGTGGCTCATGCCTATAATCCCTGCATTTTGGGAGGCCGAGATGGGCGGATCACTTGAGGTCAGGAGTTCAAAACCAGCCTGGCCAACATAGTGAAACCCTGTCTCTACTAAAAATACAAAAAAATTAGCCAGGCATGGTGGTGCATGCCTGTAATCCCAGTTACTCAGGAGGCTGAGGCAGGAGAATCTCTTGAACCTAGGAGGCAGAGGTTGCCGTGAGCCAAGATCATGCCACTGCACTCCAGCTTGGGGGACAGAGTAAGACTCCATCTCAAAAAAAAAAAAAGAAAATAAAATAAACAAAACAAAAACACTGTCTTCATTCAGTCACATAATTACATTTAGAAACCTCACTTAGAGCATGTGTTTATACATGTCATTATGTCATTAGAGTGTCTGTAACCTGAGGCACAGTGTTTCAGAGCAACTGCATATCCTGATTCATATTCGCATCAAGTATTCATGTTAACAACTTTCACACATAGCTTATTAGCAGGTAGAGCAGGCAGCACAGGGAGCCCAATACAGTTTTCCCAGAAATAAGCTGATCTTGATTCATTCTTGCAAATCACATTCTAAGACTCTTCTTTTTTTTGGGGGGGGGGGGGACAGAGTCTTGCTCTGTTGCCCAGGCTAGAGTGCAGTGGCTGGATCTCAGCTCACTGCAAGCTCTGCCTCCCGGGTTCACACCATTCTCCTGCCTCAGCCTCCTGAGTAGCTGGGACTACAGGCGCCCACCACCTCGCCCGGCTAGTTTTTTGTATTTTTTTCAATAGAGACGGGGTTTCACCATGTTACCCAGGATGGTCTCGATCTCCTGACCTCATGATCCGCCCGTCTCGGCCTCCCAAAGTGCTGGGATTACAGGCTTGAGCCACCAGGCCCGGCCAGACTCTTCTTTTGTACATCTATATTGACAGAGTAGATACCATGAAGCACAGATCCATGAAAACAGTGTTACAAAGCATCAACCAAAACCTGATCTTTTCACACAAGTGCACTTTTAGAAATATCCTGATAGAAGTATCTTTAGGGAAGGGGTGGATGGTTTGATGAGCTGGGGATCTGGAGATCTGGCTACGCTGACTCAGCACTTTAGTTGCAGGTGCAGATAGGTCTGGCAGAAGTGAGCTGCACATGCATGAGTCTCCTGAAGACTGGCAGTGATGCTCAGAAAACCTAGGGCCTAGGATCCAGGTCCATGGCCAGCATTGGTCCTGGTGATCAGTGCAGGCCTTTGCATTGCCAGGCTCAGGTGAAGATCTACAGCGCTTGCCGAAAGTACAGTTTCACCACTTACAAAGAAGATAAACAAAAATGCAGGTTGGGTGCAGTGGCTCATGCATGTAATCTCAGCACTTTGGGAGGCAGAGGCAGGCAGATCACAGGAAGTCAGGAGTTCAAGACCAGCCTGGCCAACATGGCGAAACCCCGTTTCTACTAAAAACTACAAACATTAGTTGGGTGTAGTGGCATGCACCTGTAATCCCAGCAACTTGGGAGACTGAGGAAGGGGAATCGCTTGAACCTGGGAGATCGAGGCTGCAGTGAGCTGAGATAGCACCACTGCACTCCAGCCTGGGCGACAGAGACTTCATCTCAAAAAAATAAAAATGCATATGTACATAACACACACATGCCAGGGGCCAATGGGTCCTCCTGGTGGGCCAGCAGGGATAGTGGCAGATAATGCCTCAAGAAGATACTTTTGCAGTTCTTAGGACCCCTTCTTCAGGTGACCGTCAAACCATGGCAGTGCCTTCCTCTCCTGCCAAACCTACCATGAGCACCCTTTGGTAGAGTAGATGTCTTGTCTAGCAAAGCCCCCCATCAACAAAGCCCCGTCAACAAAGCCCCCCATCAACAAAGCCCCCCATCAACAAAGCCCCCATCAACAAAGCCCCCCATCAACAAAGCCCCCCATCAACAAAGCCCTGTCATCAACAAAGCCCCCCATCAACAAAGCCACCCATCAACAAAGCCCCCCATCAGATGCTGTCTTCTTTTGCAACTGTCAGGGGCAATGTTCTAGTTGGGATGGATGGCTTGGGGGGATGCAAAAATCAATGGGAAGGGCTGTATAAATATGAATATATTAATATTAATAAAATATTAATGTCTAAAAATGTATTCCTCCAATTAGCATTCTTAGAAATCTCTTTTATACATGTGTATTCTGACAGTGTATAACAGGCAGCAGAGTGAACACAGTATTTTATTGAAAAAAATGCTATTTTGATTCATACCCACAAGTAACATGCTTAGAAACATATTGTATACATTTGTCTTTGGAGAGTTTTGACCTAGCTAACAGAAAGGTGAACATAGCATTCCATTGAAATGACACAACCATGATTACTATTTGCAACGGCCACTCTAAGAAATATCTTTTACATGTCTGTCTTTGTTGAGTGGATAATGTACAGCACAGAGTTTTGAGCATGTGTTTCAGTGAAACAACAGGAACTAGATTCATGTGTGTTGTACGATTTGGGGGACCAAGTGTCATCTGAACCATTAGGCATCTATATTCAAGGGGAAACAAGGAAGAAAGAAAACAAAATAAACACTGTAACTCTTCTAATGCATCAGCTGTCAAGAGACCATTTTTGGGAGTTGGGAGTATAGGGGTTACGTAAGAACTTTGACATTCAATTTAGGAACTCATTCCTCCCACATTTCTCTGTTAGAGGCCCAAAAAACAATTACTAATGAAGAATATGACTGAGACATTCTCATGGGCGACCCAGTCCAATCTTTGGGCAACTCAGTGTGCCTATAGGGGTAATCATCAAATAAATATTTGATCTGCGAGACCGGGCGCAGTGGCTCAAGCCTGTAATCCCAGCACTTTGGGAGGCTGAGACAGGCAGATCGCGAGGTCAGGAGATCAAAACCATCCTGGCTAACACAGTGAAACCCTGTCTCTACTAAAAAATACAAAAACTAGCCAGGCGTGGTGGCGTGCGCCTGTAGTCCCAGCTACTCAGGAGGCTGAGGCAGGAGAATGGCGTGAACCCAGGAGGCGGAGCTTGCAGTGAGTTGAGATCCGGCCACTGCACTCCAGCCTGGGCACAGAGCGAGACTCCATCTCAAAAAAAAAAAAAAAAAAAAAAAAAATTTGATCTGCTTTTAAAACAACAAAAGCCTCACAAGTTAAAGATGAAATATCCAGCCTGGGCAACATAGCAAAACCTCATCTCTACAAAAATCAGCCAGGTGTAATGGCACACTCCTATAGTCTCAGCCACGTGGGAGGCTGAGGTGGGAGGATTGCTTGAGCCCAGGAAGTGGAGGCTGCAGTGGGCTATAATCATGCCATTGCACTCCAGCCTGGGCAACAGAGCAAGACTGACCTGTCTCAAGAAACAAAAGATGAAATATGATTTGTATAGGTTTTTAAAATTATGTTAAACAGAAAAACATTTCATGTTCTCACCAATTTGTAGAACCTAAACATCAAAATAATTTAACTTATAGAGATAGAGGATAGAAGGATGGTTACCAGAGGCTGGGAAAGGTAGTGAGGGGCAGGAGAGGGGTAGGGATGGTTAACAGGTAAACCCTAAAGACTCACCCAGAAAGCTCCTAGAAATGGTAAATGAATTCAGTGAAATTTCAGGATATGAAATTAATGTACACAAATCAGTAGCTCTGCTATACCCTAGCAGCGACCAAGCTGAGAATCAAATCAAGAACTCAGTCGCTTTTACAATAGCTGCAAAACAAAACAAAAAAAACAACTTAGGAATATACTTAACCAAGAAGGTGAAAGACCCCTACAAGGAAAACTACAAAACACTGCTGCAGGAAATCAGATGACACAAACAAATGGAAATACATCCAATGCTCATGGATGGGTATAATCAATATTGTGAAAATGACCATACTGCCAAAAGCAATCTACAAATTCAGTGCAATTCCCACCAAAATACCACCATCATTCTTCTGCCTGACTTCAGAATAATATGCTACGAAGCCATAGTAACCAAAAATCATGGTCCCGGCTTAAAAACAGACACATACACCAATGCAGCAGATTAGAGAGCTCAGAAATATGCCCATGCATTTACAGCCCAGTGATTTTCAACAAAGGAGCCAAGAAGACATAATAATATTCTATTGTATGTGTATATATTTAGGGTTTTCTAGATATACAGTCATGCCACAGCAAACAGTGACAGTTTGACTTCCTCTTTACCGATTGGCGTGCCCTTTATTTCTTTCTCTTGTCTGATTGATGTATATACATACCTATATACAAATGTAAGACTCAAAATGATAAAACTATCAGAAGAAAACACAGGAGAGATGCTTTAGGACATTGGTCTGGTAAAAAGATTTTATAAGACCTCAAAAGCACACTCAAGGCTGGGTGTGGTGGTTCATGACTGTAATCCCAGCACTTTGGGAGGCCAAGGCGTGTGGATCACGAGAGGTTGGGAGTTTGAGACCAGCCTGACCAACACGGAGAAACCACGTCTCTACTAAAAATACAAAATTAGCCAGGCATGGTGGCGCATGCCTGCAGTCCCAGCTACTCGGGAGGTTGAGGCAGGAGAACCCAGGAGACAGAGGTCGCAGTGAGCCAAGATCATGCCATTGCACTCCGGCCTGGGCAACAAGAGCGAAACTCCTTCTCAAAAAAAAAAAAAAAAA